>NC_037590.1:7193588-7331734 GCF_003073045.1 Pomacea canaliculata | reverse complement strand
AAGAAACATTATATTTCCAGTTTTCCCCTCTCCCCTCTCTACATAAAAAGTAGAACCTAAAATACTTACTTTTTACCTGGCTGACCGTGCAAAATAATAAGCTAAACAACATTTCATAGTTAGCTTTATTACCACTGAAAGCGAGCAACAGGAGAAAATTCTGCCGAAATCATCTTGTCGCCGAGACGTTGTACCAAGCAACATCCTGCACTCCAAAGTTAGCGAATGTTTGGAATGCAAATATGGTCGAATGTGCTTTCAGCTCCATAAAAATGTTGTATGATCGTGCCAGATATACAATAATCAGCTAGTTTGTTTTTTTTCAAATCGTTAATTACAATTAACACATACCACTTCTTTTACAGACCATTTGAAAGCTGAAAAAGATTTGGCCATGGACAGCTTCAGAAGCAGAGTGTGGATTAACCTGTTGAAGAGCTGGGTTGGCAATGTAGCATCAGTTGTTCTTTGGCAATAACATCAACATGGTCGACACAATGATACCTAGATTACCAGGCGCCAGTCCCAACGTCCAAATCCATATTGACTCGTGGACAGACACAACAGCATTGCTTCTCTCCACAAAGGTCTTCCAATGCACCTGGGAGAAACAACTGTTGTCAACTTCGTGCAGTAAGATGCATTGGATTTGATTAACATGTATTATGAGTAACATTTCATGATTTATTCTCTCATACTATTGAGCAGTATGCACAATCAACGAAGCAGAATTATTTAAATTTATTGACACTAACCACCATGAAATTAAGCCCTCACCTGGAGAATCTGTGGAGATTATATTACGAACCAAGAACAAAATCATTGTCATTGCAAAACGTCTAAATAACCAGCCAAAAAATTTTGGTATGTACTGAAGAAAAGAATGCAAACACTCATTTGTCACAAGTAAACTGCAGTGGTGCAAACAAGAGGTTAACTTGCTGAGGACTGTGTAAATCTACCGACTGTTGCCTTGTGTGCTTTCACCAAACATTGCAGGATAACTAGTCACACTTAGGACTTACTGTATCAAAAGCCTGTGTGGATGTTCTGTGGCATTGCTAGTGAAAGGTGAATCCCTGCTCTTTCCTTGCAATGCACTTCAGAATCAGGAAGGCAGGGACAATTTTCCAGCCCAAGACCAGAGGCACACTAAACCAGTGACCTGCTCAGTGTTGAGTGAAACTATGGAGATGGCCACATGATAGTCTTATTTTTGTTTTTAAATTATCTCAGCTTGAGGTCATCTTGATAACTTCGTCATGTGACTCAGGTGTTTAGAGACAAAATTAAACACACTTTCATAGGCGCTTATCTTTTAATATTTTTGCATGGTGTGGAAGTGGTTGGCTCTGATGAAACTAATTTTAAAAAAAGTTTAGTAGAAATGAAAGTTCGTCATGAACACTGACTAGGTCTTCTTTCAGAAATTTCACAACTGAATGACAGCAAACTAGTTTATCAAATCATGAAAAAGATAACTCATTTGTACTACTGTGCTCATTGCGTAAGGGTGTCTACTATGATTCCTTTCCTTAGACTGTCGATACATGTCTGTGCTGTTTATGTAATTTTTAGGAGAATGGTAGTGGTGCATAGAACATTTTTCAGTTAGTAAAAGTAGGTTTTATAAACCCTGTGAGTCAAGACTTTTTGATGGGGAACAGTGCTGTGTAAGTTCTCTGGTGATAATTATTATTAATTATAAGTTTTTCCTGGTCTGTGAATGTCTTTAATTAAAATGTGGCCATCATGTTGCTTTTCTGAATTCTTTAATGAGAAGAAAATAAGTACTTTCTTCAAGAATAGGTGTATTTATCCTGACAGGTGATTTATTTAGACAGTCACACAACCCCTAGCCCTGTCTAGGGTCACACTCTGAGGGCAGTACCAATTGTTTTCAGGGATCCACCACCATGGTTAGTGATAACTGAAGCACAACATCTCTAGGGGTTATCAGTCTAGTCACTCTAGTGGTTGGTCCCCTTTCTGCTTGTTTAAATGTCAGGAGGCCCCTTATCATCATTGTCTCTCTGGTGGGCCCACCTTTTATATTGGTCTTGTACAGGACAGTGATGTAGTTTCTTGGAAATTTCTTTGAGCAGCCGGGGTCTTAAGAACTCTGATCCACTGGGAATGGACTTCAAAGACTGGCTTCATCTCTTAACGATTCTTCACTCACCTGATTAATTGTCCAACTTGAGCAACTGAAACTTTTTAATGATAGGGAGATAGTGCTTAGTGGTGGATAAGCAGTGATGGTCGACAGGAACTTCAGGTCTGAGCACAAGATATAGCACAGAGGGAAGAACACTTGTAATTGTTCAGATCATCTCGTGATGACCTGTTGAGTGAACACTTGACAGATCACCAGAACGTCTAGCCAATACTTTGTTGTGTGAAGTCTTCCTTCCTGAAAAGCTGGCACACTGAACTTTGTGATGTGATTGGCCGGAGAACCTCGTCAGGACCGCGCTAGTGGTGGTGGTTTGAGGGGGGAGGATGGGGAGAACAGGTAGGACGGGCGTGGGCGGCTGCAGGTTGACTCAGCCGCGTGCATTGTGCTCGAGGAACCCAAGTCGCCATCGAGATTTGCAGGCCGACAAGCGTGTCCCGCACCTCCACCTGACCCTATAGCATCCTTGACCCCTGACAGAGAGAGGTCGCGGCGCGTGCTCCGCGTCAAGCCGAAGGTCTGAAAGAGGTCGCCGGGGTAACAGGTGAATTTGGGATGGAGGGTTGGGGTGTGGGGTGGTGAGAGGTGGGTTGTTGTCGTGTGAACCAAGCCGACCAGGTTGACTGTTGTTGGTCTCGGTGAAAAATGAGTTCGAAGGTTTTGGCCCACCTCTACCTCCACCCCAACTCCCACCCGGTACAGTGCTGATGGCCGTGGGCTGTCTTCCTCTCATATGCTAAAAAGACTCCGTCGCTTCAGATTTTGTTTGAATCTGAATGGTTAACTATTTTAAAATGTTAAACTGGGTTAGAGTTTTTCAAGAGGGTTTGGGGGTTTATAGAATCGATATCCTTAGGTTTATTTCTGATTTAAATGGATGTTTTATTTTCGGGTACAAAAGCCCCGCGGCGCTTGAACAGTAGAGACCGTTCTCTAGCTAGATCGCATTTCCGTCTTATTATCAGTCAAGGGGTGCTTCAGAAGCATGAAAAAGCTGTTGTGCACTTTTTTCAACCGTCACATACCCCACCTGTGGAGATCTGTAGGTTGCTTTTGCTAGTTTCCCACCCGGTTGACAGCCTTTTGACCCTCTCACCTGTGGCGTCCCGCTAGAAGTTTGGTGGTGGTGGTGTGTAGGGGTATGTTTAGGCGATGACCCCGGGGAACCTCAAGGGAGCGGCGCCTGAATATTAAAAAAAAATTAAGATGCTCATTAGACAACATTGTACGCGTTGGTATCAGATTATTTTCCAATTTACATATTTATAAAAGTTAAAACCCGTGTAAAAGGGTCTAGTTCACCCCTAGGGTCATAGTTAAGAAGCGAGGGTAAGTCATTGCCCTGGTCTAACACTTGGAACTCATGGACAAGCCTCTTGTTTCCGAAGCTATGAAGCAGTGTGCAGACTCTGCAGATGTTGTTTTGCCCCTGAAGTCCTAGTTCCCATTTCAGGTGTGGGAAGAATGCCCTGGGATAAAGAACCGTGAAGTGGTGTCTCCGGGTTCTGGACATTGCATTGTCACCACGAAAATGAGATGCTTTTTCTAGAGTTTTCCAATATGCCCCTAGGGAAACGATTTCCTCCCGCTTCATAAGCACGGCCTCTACTAAGATGCTTTATCCCCCGGAACAATTAAGGTCTTTGCCCGGTTTATCTTTATGCCAGCATATTTTTAATTAACAGCAGTTGTTGGTGTCCTTTAATTCTCTCATTGATTTGTCTTTTACAAAATGAAGATGGATCAAGGACTAGGCCGCATTTCGCTCTTCTTGGCCTGGTCGCCCTAATTCTTGGCTATTTTACTGCCTCTTAGGTAGCGTTAAATTATATTGTTTTCTCGTTTTTATTAAAAGGGTTGCTATTTAAAGATTAGAGGAAAATATCTGTTTATTTAAATTTAAGAAACACCATGCGGCTGTCTCAGCTTCTACAGTTTAGACGTAGTTGGAAGGAGGAGATGAAGCCGAGAATGGAAATGTTACAGTGCCACCCTAGACATTACCTGGAATATAGTGAACTGTGCATTTTCGTTCTTTTCCTTTTTTCTTTTTGGCCTCGATCGTGTACACCTGAGATGAAGGCGTAAATTTGTTGCACAGCATAAAGTAACAATGGCGAGATGGTGCGCCGAGTGGCGTGTCCTACATGTGCGACCCTGTTGTTGCCAGGTAAGAGGACCTTGATCTTCCATTTCCTGCGTCGGTTGTGAGCGTTGGGTGGACTGATCCCGTTACAGTGACGCCGCAGCACGCACCCGTGTAGAGTACCCGGTGAATTTCAGCGAGAATTGTTGTGGCTAATACTGAATTTTCGCACTATGCTAAACAGACATTTTCTGGTTGGTATATTATTTTTTGTTGTTGTTATTTTGATATTCTGCATCTCGTTGAAGTGTTTTGTCTGCATGATGGTGTGTACAATACACAGTGTAATGCTACCCTGCACTGTTCGATCGCTCGCTTTTTTCCTTTAAAGAATGCATGCACGTCCTTCGTCAAAGTGTTGGTTGAAATACGATTAAATGTGGTAGCACAGGTACTTAGCGCCCACCCGTCAGTTGTGTACTATGGAACAGTTCTGTAGCCTTGTGTATACCTTAGAAAAAAATTGAGTTGTCACTAAATTAGACCTTGCATATTCGTGAGTAAAATGTTTTAAAGACTTGGGGGAGGGGAGAATTGGGTACAAGATATAACAAATGTCCTGACAATAAATATGCAATTAAAGTTGACCAGAGGGTGATTCATGTGAATATAGGAGATAGATGAGAATCTGACTCTTTGTGCGTGTATGTGGGTGGGAGGAACAGAAATAGAAGGGTAGGTGCTATCAGGACATACACCATCCGGTACTTTGGATGGTCAAGACCAGGCATAGCGTCTGTAGCCAATGTTCGACTGAAATGAATTTAATGGAGCTCCGAGTTCGATTAGTACTTGACTGCCCGTGTCTCTGATTCGGTGAATTGGGAGGAGGAGATGTAATGACCGCAGACTAATGGAGAACGCTTGTGCTTCATGCTCGACTGGCTCCAACAGTCATTCAGTGCAGACAGGGAAGTAGTCACGTGATTGCTCTCTCCCTCCTCCCAAATAATAACCAATCTACCGAAAACGACCAAATTCTACCAAATCGTCTGCTACTTCAAAAGCAGCCTTGGGTTTATTGACCTCAAAGGTCGAAAGTCCCATTTATCAATGATGTGCCCTCCAGGCTGCAGTAAGAAAATGTTTGTAGTTTCTGCTCACCTGATTTAAATGAGATAAACTCGTGTTAGTCTATGTTTCATCTGACGTGAGTGTGCGTCATGCGTTTATGGCGCGCGTCATATTCTCCTCCCTTAATGCGCGAGGGCTTAAGAAACAGTATGATCCATTAATCTACAGCAATGATGCCTCGCAAAATGCAAAGTTGGAGATGAAAGAACTACGCAGATACTTTAAACAGCCCGGGGCTAAAGTGTGGGGAGGAGGAGGAGGGAAGAGAGGCTAATCGAAAGAAGGACATGTTGACATAAACACGTCAGTCCACACGATGGTGGCGAGGTCTGAAGTGAGACATCATTACACGTGGCTACACTGCCAGACCCCGGGCCGGGACATTGTGTCTGATCACTGTTACACTAACATGCCGAGCGCTGGAGACAGGTCGATGTATTTGATCGAGCGCTGTAGTGTTAGCTTTAATAATAACAGTCTTCTTTCACAGTGTTCTCAATCGGCTTTTCTTCTTTTCCTCCCACCGCTTTGCATTGACCTGTGTCGAAGCAGAGCACCGCACTTTAAGCATCCAGGTTTTTTTTTTCTTCTTGTTGTTCTTGTGTGAGCAGTTCTCAGTCGCTCCAGGCAAGGTACATATAATCTCGGGTAAAGCACTAATGAACGATTTTAAAAGCTGGGTAACTCTCCCCGTCTGCTTTTAAACAGCACTGCGCAGAGCTGCAAACAAAGCATTAAATGTTATTTTATAAATGAGCTTATTGTTCTGCTGCCGACATGAACCTGGCAGGTGTTCAAAGTCCTGGCTATCGAGCGCCCCCTACGCAGGTGAGCAGTCAGGTATTAGTGACAAAAGACATTGCTGTGAATGTCACACAGCAAGAGTACATACAGATGCTTCATTTCTATTTCCCCACTCCCCGAATCCTTTGCAAGAACATATTTAGTGCTCGCTCTGTCACTAAACTTTCCATGAACTATATTTGTTTAACTATGACACACGTGGGAAGTATACCTAGGGTCGGGTGAGTCAGATTCACCTCAAGGCAGAACCACCCTGCGTTTAATTTTTCAAACGCTAAGCAGGATGCTTATTGATAACAACTCGCTTCTGACGGAAAATCGAAGTGGAAATCGACAGCCTGGCCGTGTGTGGAGGACTAGAGTGGCAGGAAGAATAAAGATATCGGGTGGCCCACGTGACAGCAGCAGCAGCTGTCGCCAAACACATGGTGTAGCAGCAGCTCGCGATGTTGCTGAAGCGAAAGAGATGTGTTGTGTGAAAACCTGATGTCAGGCTGGGACATCCTCGGCAATCCACACTTAATTAATGCCTACCGGCCATGAAGACAGAAGTTTTGAAATGAAATGTTTGAAATGTGGGCTTGGAGATAGGAGAATATTGCTATACTGTTTTTATTATCTTTGTTTGTAACATTGAGAGAACGGCACTCAATAAAAAAAAAAATCTTTATTATTTTTAACGATGGGTGTATAAAATTACAGGAAGTAAGATAAATTTCGGGTGGTCACTAAAAATATTGTCTAGGAATAACCAACTTCTGCCGGATTGCATGCGTGCGTGCTTGTGAGAGACTTCTTCCTGTTGTAATTATTTTTATAACATGATAATGTGTTGGTAAAATATTAATAAAAATTGCTTCCTTTTTAAACACGGGTATGTAAGGGAAGATATTACTACAGAACCGCCGGGTCAGGAACACAAATAAGAGCGTGAAGAATTCTTGTGTTGCAAAGAAGAGTCGACGATAACCAGATGTTTATCAGGTTACAGACAGGCCCACCCTCGGCACAGTCTTCATCTTCCTTGTTGTGTATTGATTCACGATGAAGAGCATGAAGTAAAGCGAAGAGAGCGAAAACATGAATGTCTGGGATTTGTGGGAGGTTTCCAGTAAATGCATTGCAATATCATTCTGCGACCTTTTTTTTTCTTCTTCTTTTTCTTTTTCTAACAATTTTGATAAAGGCAAAAGTCCTAGTTGTTTATTGCCTTGATGCCACAACAGACGGGTGGCATGGCTGTAGCGAGTACTTCACAGTAATTTCAAGCAGTCGAGAATAGAAATTGTCTGGACAAAGACTTAAGGACCACAAACAAAAGCTTGCACAAGTTCACAAACCATGTCTTGTGTCTGTTGGCTTCAATATTTTCAAACATGACAAATGTAAAAATATTTCGACTTTCTTGCCGCCTGTGTTATTTCTCTTACAAAAACATCGCAAAACAAAAGATACTTCTTATGTAAAAAGGTAAAGCGGTCACGCATGCACTATCACGTGATGGAGGTCTTCAGGTGAATTAATGAACCCTATCGGAGAAGAATAGGTGATGAAGCTGGGCGAAAAAAAAAATAGTGCCTGTTGGAAAGGGAGCAAACTAATTGACACCTGCCCCCCACCTTCCATCCTTTTTCCTCCAGCTCCCTCCCCCCCCTCTTTTTCTTTTTTTTTTTTTGACTGGCTGACGGCGAGGTCTGCTCGAGGCCACCGGCAACAGCTGGCAAGCACCACCATCCCAGTGGGCTCCCGGCCAAAGCTACAGCAAACTGAGGGATGGAGGGAGCAGTGGAGCGGGGTGGTGAACAGTTGTCACTCTCCTGCATCATGCGTTGCCTCATCTCCCTCTCCACCAGCCTCAATATGGCGGTTACAGATATGGCTACAATATTTGTACAGATATCTTATTCAAGTCAACATGCAAGAGACAATTTCCAGTACTTACACGAGGGCTGTGCTTATTAGTCGTGAGAATTTTACTGTCGAGTCACTGATCTGTACTGCTCCTGTTTAAAGACACTCAGTTGACACCTAGTTATTTTTCTAACATATACAGCTTTACTTATAGATTACTAAGAACTTTTATTGAACATTCCAACTGACACAAAAAATTCTGTTTTCTGTAATATCTCACAGAAAACAGATTTTAAAAAATTGACTGGCATGAGTTCCTTTGTTTGACAACATCAGCCACCACTCTGGAACGCTGAGAAAAATATTTATTAGTTTGTGTGGGTTTAAAATGTTTTGCTGTTTGTTAATCTGAACTACTATTCATATGTTGCAGGTTCTGTGGCACCTGGATGTGTTTCGACGGAGTTACCGGCGCATGCTGGGCCATACCTGCATGGGCAATTCGTGCATTTTCTGTGCACTCAAGGTAACAATCAATTACTCTCGGTGTTTATTTTCCACCCGAGTCGTATTTTGCTGCCGAGCTCCAAGCCAGTACCCGGCAGTCCGAGATATAAATCACAGGCAACTGCTCCTGGCGGCCAACTTTGTGTTGGTGGGGTAGATCCTAGCTGACAAGCATAGTGTGCAGTAAATAGTAAACTAATCAGTGGTAGTCATCACAGCGGAGTAAATACTGATTGCTGTCGCGCGCTTGTGGTCTATGGACAGGTAGACAGGATTGTTGAGTAACAGAATTTCTCAATACGATTTGTAATCTCTAGAATCTGGTCAGGGGTCAGTAAAGGGTGATTAGGGTGGATTGATGGCCTTTCTTGACCTGAGCAGGCGGTGAAAGAATATTGTGCATTGTTCTGTGGCGCTATACTCAGCTGGAAGACTACTTGGATAGAACATTCCAGAATGGTTTTCTTGAAGGATAATCTTTAGTTTCGGTTGCAAGGTCTACTTCACAACTCATTCCCCCTCCCCCCTCCAGAATTTGTGTAGTGCTGTTATGGTTACGTTAATGCACATCATATAGGTCCAGATACCCACGGTCCGATTGCGCAACGGTTAGCGCCTCTCACCCCTACAGTGAGGATTTTGTCACAGGTTCAGAGCTTGGCTCGGGCATGATGTTTTTTTCTGTGCGTGGCGGCACCTGTTTACCGAGACACTTAACTGCTGGCTCAGACACACTTCCTGACAGTGTTATCAACATATACACATGGCTGTAAGACAGCTCGGAGTCGAGTTATAACAGGCAAAGGTCATGACACGTGACCGCCTATTAGCAATAGTCCTGGAGCTTAATGACCAATCAGGCGCTGTTTGGCTTCAGGAAAATCAAGTTGTCTTCGTGCAGTGCTCCATCTTCCTTAACTTTTGTGACCGTTTTAATGCTGGGTGTGCTGGACCGACGACAGGCGACACCTTGTTAACCCGCCAGAGGGGAAGGAATTGATCCTTGTTGCTGCAACATGAAGACAAAGGAGGAGAATCAAATCGTGAGACCCGGACTAAAGTTTCCCTGAAATTCGCACTAACCAGGTGGGCTGCAGAGTGATTTCAGCTGGACACGTGCCTACTTTGTAGGTGTCAACTGAAGTCCCGGTGCTTTTTGGTTCAAATCCGAATACACTGATACAATGGGAAGCAGAGGGTTTAAATGTGGTCTCTTAGAACTTCCCCTATGTTCAGCGGCTCAGCCGACAACAGGTCAATGAGCCAACAAGGAGAACGATTTGTCATAGCTCTTCTCCTTTGACAGTTGTGTAATAGCAGGAGTACAGTTAGGAGTAATGGGAGTGCAGAAAAAAAAACTCTGATCAAAAGCAGGAAGCAGGCAAAGGGGAGGGTGGGGGAGATCCCCCGCCTCCACTCTCTCCCCCTCTCCCGTGTGCAGTCCGAGGCTTGAGTGGGTGCCAAGTAAGATGGATCCTCTGTGACATGGCGGTTTGTTACCTCAGGTCACCGTGACAAAGAGGGCCGTTGGTTGTCGATGTGGACAAAAAAAAAAACCCCAAGTTTTTGAGAACCAGCCAGATCGCCTGTAGGCACGGTGTCACTGCGAGAACACATACAGCAATCCTGTTCCTTTGTTACTAAATATATATATACCATATGCAAGAACACACGCGTGTATGCGCCCACGCGCCCTAACTGGAATAAGATCACTTGGTACCTTTCATGAAAGGAGTTCTGTAAACCCGTTTAATAACACTGTTGTACAAGAATTCTTTTCAAGAGGAAAGTAAACGAGTACACTTGGAAAAACATTGTCCGAATATTCACACACACAAACACACAATCGGCATATCTCATAGTTTTACCGTTATCATCATCATCAAGTTTTGCATTTATCTTGCCAGTCATGGTGCATACAAGTTACAGGTGTGTCGTCCTGTGCAGGTGATCTTCACGCAGTTCCAGTACAGTGACAAGGCCGCACTACATCCTGACGCACTGCGCAAGGCGCTGGCAGAGACCTTCGCCAATCAGCATCGCTTCCAGTTGGGCCACATGGACGATGCTGCTGAATGTTTCGTAAGTTGTCGTCTGCGTCCCCACCCTCCCCATCTCCCCCTTCCCCCTCGCTTGACGTACGTAACCACTGGCAACGCCGTCGCCAACCTTTCATCTCGGGGCGGCTGGGGCGTTGGGGGCGGAGGGTCGCCAGTGCGCGTGCTGGTTGGCCGAGGCCGCACTACTTTCGGGAGTAGCACGAGATCGTCTGCTGCTGGCGACATGTTTACACACTCGGGCCCGTGCTGCAGGTCGATATGTGTGCGTTTATTCCTCGCGGTATAATCGGTTATTTACCAGAAAGAATGAATGTAATGTTGGGTACATTTTATTGCAGGGTGGGAATTGAGAAGATGGTGGGTGCGGAAAGTTTGTGATAGTGACAGTCGAGTGACCGCCATGACAGACACGCGCCGAAATCACTAAAAAAAAAAAAAAATCCCTTGTCCCATAGTAAGGTGGAATAAGGAAGATGCGGTTAATTTACATTCGATCCGAGCTGCCCGATTTTTTTTCCTTGTATAAGAAACCCCGATTGTAATTAATATGCACCTTAATAAACACTTACAGTAAGGTCATTTGGGTGACTAATTAAGTTCATATTTACAGCAGTCAGGTATGTAAATAAACTAACGAAGCACGCACACATTATCAAACGCAGGTGTGAAAGAGGAACTTCGGTGTCAAAAGTTTATTTAATCTTCCGAGAGACGGAAGACAGTATAAATTTGAGGTGGGAAAAAAATCGTTTTAGGCTTTATATTAATAGCGTTCTTATCTATGTAAGAGCAAATGTCTCTACGACAGTTTACAGAACAAAGTGCAGTATATTTATAAACATATAAACAATATGAATGGCAGCGTGTTTGGTGGAAAATGTAATTAGGAAACTGTTGGCAGGGGACGGACACCGCTGTGGTCTTATGTGTTAGGGAAGCAGGTACATGTACACGGTGACAGTTCGGGTGGTTTGTGACACAACTGTCACTTACCTGGCTGCTGTGACCCACCTGATGCCTGCGTG
This sequence comes from Pomacea canaliculata, assembly GCF_003073045.1. Lineage (NCBI taxonomy): Eukaryota > Metazoa > Mollusca > Gastropoda > Architaenioglossa > Ampullariidae > Pomacea > Pomacea canaliculata. The sequence continues at coordinate 7,320,091 of NC_037590.1, read as the reverse complement.
TGTTATATGATCAGGGTCATGGCAGGTGGCATGCCAACATATGATGTTGGTGGCATTAACTGACATTTCGACTGCTGCTTCTCCAGGGGGTGTGTAAATAAAGTGAAGTGCGTTTGCCCTATAGCAGTGGAGGATAAATGTCACAGCTCAGACCTCACGACAGTCGGGAGGGGAGGAGAAGGGTGTGATGAAACTTCTAGGCTGTAAATGTTTTCTTTAAAAGTCATCCTTTCAAAATACGATTATTAATAACTCATGCATTTTATGGTCCCAGCTGAAACCTGTGATAAAATGGGGGGAGTGGAGGGGGATGGAGAAGAGTGCACGCATGCGTGTGAAAGAGTGCGATAAAGCTGTGTGCGTGGATACATGTGTATACGTGTTTGTGTGTGTGAAAGGGAATAGGAAATGTTAAATAAGTCAATTCTTTTTGGCGGACAGGAGAACATCCTACGTCGAATCCACTTCCACATCGCCAGCAGCTACAGCGAGGACGCCTGCACCGCTCCCCACTGCCTCCCGCACCAGAAGTTCGCCATGAACGTTCATGAAAAGGTACACAAGGGTTCGACTGAGATAATTTATCAGTTGTTTATTAGTGGTCAGATCATCTACTAACGCTTATTTCTCTTTTGCAACAAAACAGTTGCTGCCCGTTATTCCCCCATCCCCCCCCCCTCAAAAAAAAACAACAAAACAACAACCAGCGACACTATGGAAGAATATAGTTTGATTATAACCAGTCACTCCCACACTTAACCCCTCATTTATCATCGTTCCCTCCTGACCCCCTCCTTTTGATTTCTTCGTTTTCCTAGCTTTTCTTTTGTGTTCGTTTTTTTAACGTCTGGGGTTGGTAGGGAGGGGATTGCATCACTAAATGGCTCTTGCTAAACCATCCGTCAAGTTGTCCAGCCATTACTGCAGCCGGAAGCCAGCCGTTACTCCTTCAGAAAGCAGCGCTCAACAGCCCAGGACCGACTGGGACAGTTTTGTTGTCGTCTTGGCAACAGCCGGCTGGCTGTGTGCCGGTGGATGTAGAAGCCGGTCAAATATCACCGGGCAAGCTGAATATAGTTTTCCCTTGTGGTGACGGTGGGATGGCTGTTGTTTTGCGCTAATAGAGAGGTTTTGCAGTCTCACTTACCTTATTGTATCAAGGAGGTTTTTTTCCTCATTATTCTTCCAAGATCACTGCAAAGGAATAAACATTTACCTGTTTGCACTTATTATGTCCAGGATCTCTTTCAGCTTTTCTGCCTTCCTCTTCTTCCTCCACTCTATTCATTTCCCATGCCCCTTTCTCTCTCACCATCACATATAATATAATACTTCAGTAGCTGTACTTCAAATATCTGGCACAAAAGAGTACAACATTGGAAGAGTAAAATGTGTTGTCAACAGTCTGAAAAATGCTTTACATGGAAGGCAGACATAAAACATTTATAATGTACTCGTGTATCCTTTTCTTTAGAGTCTGTTATGAATGGCAGATATGTTCGTGTACATACATTGTAAGAACTAGTTATAAGGAACTGTCTGATTTGAAATGTTGATGGGGTGACATTGTGAGAATTTTTGTGTACTTTAATACAGGTGGTGTGCCCATGTGGAGCCAGCTCTAGTCCACTCAAGTTCAGTGAGATGGTTCACTATGTGTCTGCTTCAGCTCTCGTGTGAGTTTTTTGAGGAAATTAATGTTTATCAATGTGACTTACAGCATACTTTTGATTGAACAGTTGCCGACTGAGCATGCAAACACATTGAATAAATGACGGCACATTGTTGTCACCAGACAACGGGCTTACTGTCGTCTGAATACTGAGACTTTTCCAATGTGACTTCTGGAGTTTTATGACTTCTTTGGGCATTTACTAAGTGATGACTGCTTTTGTTGGTAATTTGTTTTATGTGATTTTTGAAAAAAACCTTATATTTTTATGGTTTGGTCTTTCCAGTGCACAAACACGGATGATGCAGGAGTCCGGTGATATGCTTCATCCTGACCGGTTTGGACTGCTCCTTCGCAAAGCTGCGTCGATGGGGGATGTTCGTGACTGCCCAGTAAGAATAAACAGAACTGATGACAAAATCAGATAGAATTATTAAATCACATCCATGGCCTAATTTATAATGCATATTTTGCTTTAAAAAACTGAAACAGGACATTTATTTAAATTGAAATGCGGCTTCAAGTGTTTTTTTAACTCAAGATATAGGGAATGCGCTTAATGATTTATTGAGCAATGATTAAAAATGAAACTGTTCTGTGACCAGGCCATGTGTGGACGACAGATTCAGAAGCAGAGGACTCTTCTCAATGTTCCCGATGTTGGTAAGTTATACTTAACTAAACTATTTTTGTTGTTGTAAATGATTGCCAAACATAAATTGTGTGAATTTTTACAACCTGATGCTTGAAGTCAATTTGGTTAATTATGAAAAAAAGATCGCAGCAGAGGACAGTTTAAAGTAGACATACCCATTATTTTTGTTTCCAGTGAGCGTGGGACTTGTGTGGGATTCTGATCGCCCTTCCACTGAAATGACAACAGAAGTTGCAAGCTGTTTGGGCACAATTATCCACTTACAAGATGTGAGATTTGTTTTGCCATCTCACATCGTTCTATACTTCATTAGTTCGTTACCTATTCTTTATACATGAAAAGTTAAAGTTGTTGAAGTTATTGCACTTGTAACGCTTTGTGTGGATTTGTGAAAAGCTGAAAAGTTCCTGATTTATGCCAATATACCTTATAGTTTGTCTCATAGTTTAACTCCTAAATTGTAGGAAGAATTTATCCCCCTTTTCCAGATGTTCCATTGTGTGATGCCTGACATCAGGTGTCTCCCACGATTGCAACTTGTGGCAGTAGTTTGTTACTATGGAAAACACTACTCCACTTTTGTTTTCCACTCCAAATTGCGCACATGGGTGTATTTTGATGATGCCACTGTTCGAGAGGTAAGAAAACTGATTTTAGGTGATAATGCCATTTATTTTTTGTTTCTAACCTTTTCCAGTAATTTTCTTTTTTAATTGACATTGCAGCTTATGTTGAAAGATTTGTGGTTGCTGTATTTTTTAAAAATTGTCATAGAAAAACTTAGAGAAACAAAAGCATTGTCTTTTTTTCTGTTTTGTTTACTGCTTCTCTCTTTGCACATATTCTAATTTCATTTATTTTTCTACATCTGGCACTTGATTAGCTTAAAAGCTAAGAGTTTGTATAACCCCAGATCAGTCATTTGATTAACATTACATGATTATGGATCATACAGAAACTTGACTTATTCCCTTATTTGAAACATCAGATCGGCCCACAATGGGAAAATGTTGTGGAGAAATGCAGTAAAGGGCGCTTCCAGCCACTTCTCCTTCTCTATGCTAACCCTGGTGCCAGTCCTGTCCCTGTGGACACAGCGCCTCATAAGCGAGTTATGGCCCCTGGTTATGCTCCAGTTCCAGGTACTTTTAACATTCTTGATACTGAGACTTAAAACATCAAATGTTAAAAATTGATCTTGGCTTACTCTCAAGCCGAAAAACACAACAGGCAAGAGTAATAAAATGCTTATTCTTAAAGGTTTTTTGTTATCATTTATCTAGATCTTGATTATGAAGAGACATCAAATAAAACTTTAAAAAGAAATTAAAGCAATAATTTGTGTTAAGTGAAATTAATTGCTTAGATATCTGTTGGTTGAAACTTTGATATCATGTTTTATTCCACCATAATGAATAGTTGGTTGTCTCTTACAGCTATGACTTCCAATGAGATTGACTGTGGGTTGAATCGCACACATGAGAGCATCAAAAGCATCCAGCTAAACCCACATCGTTCAGTCACCTCAAACATGGATCCACAGGCACCTGCGGATGTCACCTCAAATAACCATTTTGTCACTTCTGATGGGTCTTCATCGACAGATTCAGGCCGAGACTCTCCAGGGAGGCTGAGTCGTGAGCATGCTCGCCAGCCCAGCTTTTTGATAGCTGTGACGGGAAAAAATGAGAAAAATCGCCTTCTTCATGGAGGAGCATCATCTCCTCTTCCTCCCTCTGGAATTATAGGAAACTGTCCCGGAAGGGAGCTGCCAGGTGGAATTACCAAAACTGTCTCTGACAGTCGGCCTTCTAACGATGACTGTGCTTCATACACACTTTCAGGAGGAGACCAGTATCGTCGACCCTATATGAATGGCTTAGACACATCACAACTGCCAATGCCCCCAAACATGTCAAGGCACAATCCTGATGTTCAGCACAGAGAGAACTTCAAACGGAATGGGGCTGGTCCCAAGGAAAAGGGTGGGGTAGATATCATTCGATACCAAGTAGATCCCAGCAGAACTTTGAACAATCACACCCCAGATTTCACCCTGCATCAGTCTCAAGCTGACTTTCACCCAATACAAAGGGCTGAAAATGACCATGGGAATCCTAAAGCTCCTGTAGTGTTCAATGTTCGACAACAGTCTAATTATGCTGGACATTTAGACAAGACTGTTGCAAGCACAGGTGAACTTACCAGCAATGGACAGCATGTGGTTCTTAAACCCAAGCCAACAGGTCATGGTCACTGTGATGCTGTTGATGGTCATGGTCACTCACCAGTGCAGTCAGGTTTAGCCACTTTACCACGGAATAAAGGCCAGAATGGTGTGGTCGATGTCCCTTCTCATCAGAGACAAAGTTCAGGTCATCAAGAGGTTGCACAGATCACTCGCCAGACCTCCATGGGCAACCTGACTTTAGTTGGGAATGAACGGTCTATTCCTCCTGGTACCCCACCTCCAGAATACCAGAAGCTTGATCCCCATCATCAGTACCACTCTCGTCAGACTTCTGTCTCTTCTCAGGGCAGCATGATAAAGTCATCAGCATCCATGGGCCACATAGAGCAGAGCATCTCCAGCCTAATGGTGACCGAAGACAAGCCAAAGAAAAAGGCTAAAAAAGATCCTAAAGAGAAGAAATCAGGTGAAAAAGATGCATCGAAAAAATCAGATAGGAAGAAGCCTTCCTCAAAATTGGATTCTACATCCAAGAGAAGAGGGAGTGATAGTGATGTGATTGAGGAGGATATGAGCAGCTACATTGACAGACAGAAAGTGGAATCTGTCTTGAAGCAACAAGGACTCAAGCATCAAGGGGTGCATCGCACAAACTCCTCTTGCAGCAATAACAGCTCTAGCAGTCTTGAGTCTGACAGCTTAATGGGGAGACTTCTTGCCACAAAGGCTGCTGAAAGCTCTTTTGACAGTATTTCTCTCGGATCGCACAAGGATTCTGGATATGGCAGCAGTGATCGCAACAGCTCCAGTTCGACAGGCAGTGGAACCATTGATCCTTATGCTCAGTATTTCATCAGCAAAAGCATGGTCATTCCCCGTTCAGTAAATACACAGGTGAGCTTAGTACTTCATTTATTCAATTATTTTCTTTGTTGGCTTGAACTTGTGCCTCCATAAAAGCTCTGGTTGATTTGCTTAACTTTTCAAGGAAGAAGAATTTTTTTCATTGCTTTATTTTGAAACATTAATTAAATGTTAAACATCTATTATTTTAAAGTATAGAACTGAAATTTAAAATTAGAGATAATTAAAAAGGGTTTTGTCATTTCATTTAAGGCATCTTGTATGTGACCAAGGTCAAGTAAAGATTGAGAAACATTGCAAAGATAAGTATTCTAAATAAAGAACAAAAAAAACATATTCATAAAACAATTTCAAGTGAGTTAATGATTTGCAATACTTATTTGTGAGTTATTTTCCCTTTTAGTTTTGCTGTTCTTATTTGACTGTCTGCCCATCATTTCATTTACAAGATGTCTGGAATGCCTTGGCATGTGGCTGAACTGCGTCAGTAGGACTTGGTCAAAGTTATTTTCTTAGTTTTGCTTCCTCGCAGCAAATGAAATGTTTATGTCATCATACAAGAAAAATAAAATGTATGCTGACAGATGCTGGATTGCACACAAGATTACAGCAAGGCAGGAGGTGAGCACTACTTAAGTCAGTCGTTTGGACCTCAACATTTCAAGAATTTGTCTGGTTCTACAACTGAGGTCAGCAGGCATGGCAGCACCATGTTGTCTGGCTGCAAGGTGATGCATCCAATTAGAGAGAGCAGCCAAGAAGACCTGCTACGAGGACAGCCACAACAGGAGAAAGATGGCAGCTTTCAGAAAGTAGCAGTTGCTCCATTTTCCACACAGAATGACATGCGGCCACCCCCTGTCCCTCCCAAAAGTAAGGCTCGGCAGTTTTTTACACCTTTAGATGCTACAGTCGCAGCTTAGAATTTATTTATTTTTTTTTGTGCAAGATTATGGAATGACCATAGACAGTATACATGCAGGAAGATGGGAACTCATTAAACTGATTGACTTTAATTGTTCATGAGTGTTTTACGCTCTTCCAGCAATTCAGGCTTCCACAGTGAGGCTGACTTCAAAGCAGACTTCAAGATAATGATGTGCTCATAAGTAGTTTGTTTATAGTAATCACGCATAGCAATTAAAAATAATGTTGCTGTTCAATCTGAGAACTGTTTCTGGTTTTTATAGTGGTTAAAAATGAGTGTTGAGGAAATAAAAATTCAATATTTGATGTGATTGTACAGGTGTAATAGGGTTTTATTTGTTTGTTTAGTTTTCGCTTGCCTGTGTATACTAGTGAACATTTATAATTTCAGATTTTGCTCAGTTTCAAATAATCAGATCTGCACAGACAACACATCCAAGGGACACATCATTGGATAGTCTTGATAAAGATGGTAGGAAAAGTTCACAGCTTTCTTTAAAAAGATAATTTGGCCTTTTTTCTGTATAGAAAATACAGTTTAACATGTTTCAACAAAAACATTTTGTGTCATGTAGATGCTCATACAATTTCAAATAAAAAATATTGGTCTTTCCATTTGTAGAAAGCCATAATACTGTGTCTAGGCTTCTAAAGTCATCTATCTTGCATTTGAAATTGTTTCACAATGTGCAAAGTATTTGATAGAGAAGACTTCAGCAGTGACTCTGTTGTAAAAGTTGATATAAAAGACTTATATGCTGATAAGCCAGAAACTGTAAAGGGGAAAGAATATTGAGAACTGTATTATTCAGTCCTACTGCTGATACTATGGCAAGAGAAACCAAATAGTCATTTTAGTTCGGTGTTGCAAGAAGCACGAAAGATAAGAATTTTATTTCTGAAGGAAGAGTTATGATCCTGTATATACTGTTCTGTTGCAAGCATTCTTTTGCTCTATTACAGCCAGTGGCAGTGAGCAGTTTGATGCTCTGTGCAAGAAGGGTGATGCCTTGATGGACAGCTGCATGCTGGCTGAGACTCGGGATGACTTCCCTTCAGCTATTAGCTTCTGCAACTGTGCACTGGGTGGGTTGACTGCACATTATCTATGTATTTAAAGTAGTTTTTCTCTCCTTTTTTGTTTTTTTAAAATCTGTTTTTATGTGTAATATTGCACTCTTATGTTTTGTAAGAATATTGGAAATAAATTTAAATCTGATTTAAAAAAAACTTTCTGAACTTTAGGTGACTTTGAGCAACATGAAAGTTCTTATGTTTTGAAGACATATGTCTGGAAAGTAAAGGATCAGAGACCTATTTGCACTATTAAACTTTTGTTTTATTTCAGTTTCCATTTCAATTCATGAAAATATCTCAAAAAAAGACCAGTCAGCACATACAGTGTTTTTTTTATCCTTGATTTTTATTCAAGCAGTTTCTAGTATTGTCCATTTACTGCCTTGTCTTCTAACTCCTTTAGTCTGTTTATTTCTAGCAAAAACATATGTTTGTCTTCCTTTTGTGGTATTTTATCGTGCTTTTCTCATAATTGATGATGTAATTTGTTTGGGTGGCTTAGGTTGCTTGAAGGAGGCCATGTCTTTAAAGGATCTCAGTAACAAAGCCCTGGCTTACGTACAGAAGCGACATAATTCATGTCTAGTCAAATTACGCAGTCTGCAAAAGCGGGCCACAGTTAGACAGGAATCCAGCCAGTCTGCTGCAGGCCCCAGTAGCTCCACTTCAGGTAGTAACAGGTAAATGGAAAATCCTATTTCTGACGTAGGTTTATCAGGTGACCTATTAGGAAAGAGTCACTTCTACTACTGTACTCTCACAATCTACCTATATCTAACAATCTACCTATATCTGCCGTTATTCAAACTCGAAAGTCATTCTGGTATAAATAGTATTTTTGTATTGGCAATTATTTGAAATTTTTAGTGTTTTCAACTACTTTCTTAATAAGAAAAGAATTCAGTTCTAAACTTGTTTATAATTTCTTCGTTATTTGCTTCAGGTCAAGTATTACAAGTAGTGACTCTGATACCAGCGATCACCATGCTCATCTACACAAACGACATTCTTCATGGGACCCTTTGGATGTCAGGTCTGTGCCTACACAACCTGTAAATCAAAGAGACTTGAGATCCACTCCATCAGTTCATGAGCACCAGGACAGCTTTAGCTATAGGCAGCAGATAGTGGATAGTCAACAAGTACAGTTAACAAATGACACATTTGTGAAAAATGGAGGCATGGCAGAGACAAACCAAAGCCTGTCTCAGACAAGAAGTGGGATATCATCTTCTCAAGAGTTCAACGACAGTGGATTTTCAGCTCAGCAAAAGCCAGACACTAGTGGCATGCCTATGTCACACTCTGGGAATTGCCTTGTAGCCTACACTGGTGGTGTTGAAAATGGTGAAAACTCTGTGGACGTTTATGGCACATTGCCACGAAATAAATCTCGTAAACCCACATCTGACATGCCCACCAATCCTGAACTTTATCAGTCTTTTCTTAACAAACAAAAATGCCTTCAAGCTGGGGTGAGTGCAAGTCAGCAGAGTCTGGACAGTTTGAAGTCTGACAGCAGTGGTTCAGACCACTGCAACACTGGTGCCAACACACAGCAGAAGCTGAGCAAAGCAGAGATCCGGCAGCTTTTGCAGGACAACTTGGTGCAGAGACAGTGGCATCCGCAGCAACAGCAGTCACAGTCTTTAATTGTAAAGAATGCACCCTCTCAGCAAAATGGACTTTCAGCTCATCCAAATCAACAGAAGCCTGTCATGCAGCAGACTCAGCCAGGAAATCCCACCAGGCAGCAGCAGCAGCAACATCAGCAGCAACAACACCAGTTGCCTGGACAACTTCAGGCCACTGCCGCTGGGTTAACCACTCCTGCTCCAGCTGTCTCAATTGTTCAGACTGGCGTCAGCCAGCCTGTATCTCAGCTGCAGGCTCCAGTTCGTGGCCTTGTCCCCAGCCAGAAACCCTCCATTCCATATCCATCATCTGTCACAAAAGCCAGACCACCAGGACCACTGCCAGCAGCACGTCCTGCCACCACCAATCAGCAGCAGGGTCCATCAGAGGTTGGTAGGCGCACGTCTTCAAACGTTGTCCGGGTGCTGCCGAACCCTCATGTAACCTCCACTCCCCACCTTCAGCTTCAACCCTCACACCCTGGTAACGCTACGGGTAGTGGTACTTACTTGGTCTTGATGCCTTCAGCGCCTCCGCAGCAGCATCAAACATGCCAAAGACCACGTCAGCACCAGCCGCAGCAGCTGTTGGGGGGGCCACTGAGGCATGCAGCTAGCAGCATGCAGTTGTCAGGTGTGCCTGTAGGGTCACAGCTTGTGGATCGACATGCCTTTCAGCCAGACTGCCAGAAACTAGTAGACTTTGCTTACCCTGCTAACAATCCAGGTACTAGTACTAATAGTATGCCCTCCACCCTGGTCTTACTTGGCTAGTAGCTGACTACAGTGATTTCATCTTCCTGGCCTGCTTCTGCAGGAAGAAATCTGCAAATAGCTTAACTTTTGTTAAATACATAGTGAAAATGTGGTAAAATCTCAGCATTCAAACAATCATGAAAAATAAAGCAGCAGAGATGAGGTTGGAGGGTTTCCCCAACTAACGTTTTCTTTTTCATTATTATCAAGGCTTTGCTAGGTGCATTCTGCTATTATTTATACAAGACCCCATTCTTCCTTGGCTTCAGCAAATTCAGATTTGTAACATGTAACATGCGTAACAATTAGTCATCTTTCTACTTACCTCAGCAGCAAAGCTTGTTTTGCAAATCCTTAAAAGCATTATTAACTATGGCATCTTGAATCATTCATCAAAACTTGAGCCTGCTATAATGAGATTCCCATAGTGCATGATCTTTGCAAATGGTGTAGAAATTTTCTTTTCACTAATTATTATAGCTATACTAATGAGTTCAGTGGCTTTGAAATTTTCTTGTTTGTCTCTAACAAAAATAAAAAAGAGATATGGTATCATATTTGGATATTATGGTCAGGAGCAGCACTGTGTGGTCTTGTGGCAGGAAACAATAAACAGCAGAGCACTTACAAAAGTATGGGTCTTTGCACAACACCTTTCTAAATCTTTTTCTCTTTAAATGCTTACCTGTGCAGATGCCTCTGTCAGGGCTTATCCTGGTCGTGAGAAGCTAGGTTCTTTTCGTGTCATTGAGGTAAGTATTGGCATTTTCTGGGCCATGCATGTTGGTGTGGTTACAATATTGGTGTGGTTACAGATGTTGTTGCTTCTCATGAGCAACTTGCAATACTGTTTGGTATGCCTTGCAGCGACCATTGTTGTAGCCTTGGGTTTAAAGTGGATGAATTCTCTTTCCTCACAAGTTCTTCTCTTTGTAAACAAGTTTTACGCTGACGTTTTTTTTATTTGGTTTGTGTTCTTATTCTGCACACTTGGGAAGGGGACAGACACGGTTGATTTTTTTTTTTATCCTTTATTTCTGTGACATTTCTGTTGCCAGCATGAAAGCATATGTGGCTGACTTCAGTTATCCTTTATTTTTTACATTTCTGTGGCTGGAATGTATTTCTGGATTGTTGCATTTCTGTTGCTGGAATGTAAATGTATATGGCTGACTTCAGTGACCTTGTATGTAACATTTCTATCGCTTTATGTTTTTTTTTTCCTTTTGTTTGAAAAGTGAAGGCAATGCTAATAGAGTCCATAACATGGCAGCCTTACTTTTCTGATTGGTGTAGTTTGATTTATGCTGTCTAGTGGTGTGTTAGAACTGGTGTACTTTCAGAAGCTTTGCTGGACTTTTCCATCTAATCGGTTTCTTCATTTGTATATAATATCCATAAATCATTATTTTATTTACTTAAGTATTATTCATGTTAACCAAAAGTGGGAAACAAACACCACCCTCACACAAAAAAACAAAACAAAAGCAATGAAGCAAAACTTTGCTAACATTGCACAAAAACTGATTGTTGAAAGCTACTTTAGACCTAGCTGAAGAGCAATGCGAGTTTTAAAATGTTATCTTACACTTACGCTCATCTAAAATCTAAACTGGATAGCATATCTTGAATGCACCTTGTTTTGTTGCACCTTATGCTGTAAGTAAATGTATCTACTGCCGAGTATTCATGCATGCAGCACCTTTTTGTAAGGTAATACAGTTAGTGTATTACCTACCTTGTAGCAGATTTTGGGATGTGGTGTCTGCACAAGCATGCATCCACTTTATCTGGATAACAGCCAAATTTAGACAAAAAGATTCTTTTTAATATCTTTTATTAATAGTACTAAAAGGGTAAAATCGGTTTTAAAAAATATTACCATGAAACTTTCAGGATGAGCAAACTTTTAATCTTTAGAAATAAAAAAAGTAGTTATCTGCCTGTAAGTGCAAATAGCAGCTTGTCTGTTGGCATAGTTTTTTTTTAGATATATTTTTTAAACAAAACTTTACCTCCTAATTCAGCATTAGTTTCTGGCAGTTGTGCTGTGTGTGGCCATTCTCACAGGGTTGAGGCTGGACAAGTCCCGTGTATTTATCAGTGATAAAAAGTTGTTTACCCCTAACTTCAGTCAGACCGCAGAATAATGAGAAGTTTAAAGAATTCATTTTAAGCTATTGGAAAAACCCACCGAGGCACTCACACGTTCATTGTCATGTTGTCTGTTAATCTTTTGATGCACATGTAGACTTAAGGAAAGGATGGAATTAAAGAATAAAACATCTTAATCCATTTTTATTCTTGTGCAGGTCCTTGGTGAAGGCTTTCCTACCTCAGATGGTTGCCCAGGTACCCATGAGCCTTCTGAGTTTGGAGATGGTGACAACAACCAGGACTGTTCTAATATAAGTGTTCGCGCACTGGCCTCCAGGTTTGAAACCTCAAAGCCTTTACCATACGTACATTCAAGCCTTTCCAAAAGTTGCCAGCGGCAGGACAGCATGAAGTCAGATGCTGGGCTGCAAGGTACAATGCAAAGAATGCGGAGTAAGTCAGAATCATCTACAAGGAAGCCAAAGTCTGTGTTAAAAAACAAAAAGAACAAAAGCAAACCACGCAAATCTGTAACTTTTGCAGATAGCATTGCTCACTTTGCAGACACAGATGAGCACAACTCTGGGTATGAATCTGCCAGAGAATGTAACACATTTCGACCCACTTTTGCAGACAGCAGAGCGTATTACAGTGATGATGAAGATCACCTTGGATCACACCATGCATACTCTGATAATGAATGGGACGATGTTGAAGATGCTGGTAGTTCTAACAGTGATGAATTCCCAACTCCTGAAGAACAGTGCCAGCTATGTCACAAGAGAAGAAAAGAGTCTGGCAAACAATTCTGTGAAAAGTGTAGTTTCTACATGGGAAAGCTTACGTCGAGGTAGCGATTCTTCTATTTTATAAAAGCAGCACATAGTGAACACAGTGATTCATTGTAGGCTTTTATGAATTTTTTTGGCATTATGTAATTTAGTGATCAACCAAAACTGCCGATCTTGCCATGAAAATACTTTTCAAATTTTGTTTGGTTAGCTTTTGTCAGCTAGATGCAATTATTTTAAACTTTTAAAAACCCTAGGCTGTTGATTACTGGGAATGGATTGAGACATTCCTACATAGCATCTATGTAAGGTGAAAGGGTTTTTGGTCAGTGAGAAAAATCATTGACTAGTCAGACTTTGAATTCAGTGCCTCCTGTAAATATTTGATAATGACTTTGTTCAAATTTTTGCATTTGATGTTTTGAAGCAGTGAAAGGTATTAGCGGATAAGCACTCCTTCCCCCTTTCCTACATGGGTAGATATAGTGAAGAGCTAGAACTGATACTTGTGAGCAACCCTCTTATTTTGTGTGTGTCACTAAGTCATACAACAAGCCTTCTCTTAATCTGTCTCCTTATTGCAAGAGCAAAAATATGTGCACATGTGCATGTATGCTTTATTCACTTATTCCAAGTGAATTTTTTGGTTTTTGTTCCATGCACATATTTATGATGACAGTTAGGCAGTAGAGTATTCTTGCCCAATCTGCATCAACTAGTTATGGAGAATGTTTTTCAAATGTATATAGCTAAAGATTACAAAGCAATGTTGTCTTACACGAGTTACAACACAGACTGTAGCATGATGTGGTTTTGTGTGTGAATTTTCAGATGTTGCAAGCCGTCCATATGCATTGAGTCTTTAGGTGCCTGATGATGTTGACAGAATTTCTATGCCTACTTTGAGATAATGGGATGTCTGCTGTGTGAGCGAGTCTTGACTATATTTTGTTGTGTGATATAAAGCCAAGTTCTATCTATATTCTTGTGTACAAAAGCTAGCCACCGATAGCAGTCACGCTTTCCCATACAATCACTACAATATCGCATAATGCCATTTCTGAGTAACAACGGTTTGTAATATTCTCATGATCAGTAAAAGCCTAGCACTGTTAGTCGAAAATGACAGTATGCTTGGGTCACAGCATGAAATATTTATGCAGATAATAGTCTGGCTTCTAAAACTGCAGTTTCAGTCTTACCAGATCCCAGTGTTGCCACTTAAACGCATATGGTGCTGTGCCTCCATTGCTAAAAGTTTTCCAACAGCATTATTTTCACATAGCTCTAGTATTTGGCAGTCAAAAGATAGTCTTTTAGGACTATAATGGTAGAGTTATTGGCAAAGCAGTATTACCTTCTGATGGGAACTCATCAGGACATGACCTGCATTGTAGACATGTTAAAGACCAATACACTAATCCTTTTAAACTCCTTTTTACCTCATCACCATAACTCGGTGGCATGAGAGATTGTGTAGTGGATGAGGGATTGTGTAGTTTTGTTTGCATGGTGTGGGTAGTAGCATGACAGATGAGTGGCCTCTGGCATCACATTGTCTTTGTTTCTCCTTTGACGTTTAGATGGAACTGGCTTTACAGTGAATGCTTGTAGTTTGGGAATTTGATTATATGCAGCTGTGGATTTGGAAAAAGCCATGTAGAGCTTGCCGTGCTTTGCATATTTTTGTCCACGATGTAAGATCCCATTGAGTGTATTCCACACGTGCTTCTGTGCATTCCATGATGGTGGTGTTTGTGAATGGATGGTAGTAACCAGAAGCTTTGCACAGTAAATATGATTGTAGCTGACTAAATTCCAATGATGATTTGCCTTTTGATCAAGAATATTGCCTGTGATATAGATTTTCCATAGAGAGTACACATTTCCATCCACTTGCACTAGTGATTAGAATATGGCTGTTGTCACCACAGTGTCTACTTGATCTGCATTCCAGTGATACAGATTAATGTGCCTCTTACTTAAGGGCAAATAATCATATTACATTGAGAATTATGAGAATTACCTGTACCTGTAATGTGATCAGTCTGTGAAAATGTAGTCTATATGCATAGTTTATCATTGTTTTATAGAACTGTTTGAACAACTAGTTTTGGAAAGCTTGTATGGAATTCAGAATATATGCAAATATGCAAAACGTCCATGCTTGTGACTCAGCAAGCAAGAAGTTAAAATATGTCCATTTTAAGAAATAGTTCTTCTTGAATTTTTCTCAAAGCCTGTTTATTTATCTCTTGGGGTGTTTTGGTGTCTTTTTCGCAAAATATGCTTTATAAAGTACCTATTGGTGTTTTTCAAATAGCTGCAATTCATAAAAGATTGCACCTATTTACTTCAATGATTCCCCACACAAGGTGGGGCCGTCCACAAGGGCAACAGCAAAGCACTCATCGCCAAGTTAGTGATGGGCATGGGTTGTGGACCGAGATCACATCTATGGTACACATACCTTATCTTTAAATGTGGCTCCTGTTTGTGTAGCGGGACTAGCTGTCCATGAAATAGCCTCATTTGCTTACCATAAAACAACTATCCTACTTAAAGCAAATTACTAAGAGGTATTTGCTTTCAGTTTCCTTGTTGGCTCCTTCTGTCTGTGTTATCTCAACCTTTTCCTTGTATACACTCCGTCCTAAAATATCTTAGATCTTTGTTGACTAAACAAGATTTTAATGTGCCTGCAAAAAAAAAAAAAATACCAACCTATGATCAGCCGTTAAAACCAGCATAAGTTATTGATGCATCTTTTCAAACAGCCGCCCAGAGTTTCCCCTTTTTAAAATTATCAGAAACTGTGTCTCTTCTATGTGTGTGAATGCTGTGGAAGAAGATTGAGATTTTTTTTTTAAGTATTGCTGCTACTCGTTCAGTGATTCTGATTCTTTCAACAGCTTATTCCAGCGCCTAGGGCATTTAATGTAATAAGTGCTTAAACATTTAGCTGTGTAATTATATATGTTGTTTTGAGACAAATTGCACATAAAACTTTTCAGATTCAAAGTTTTGTAACATTCATGTTTCAAATTTGATATTGGGTTTGTTTCCTAGTTTGTAAAAAGGATATGTCGATTTTGATTTGTACCTAATTTGTTGTATTTCCCGCTGGCAAGGCAGCAGACTGTTTTACTTTTCAATTTTGATCATATATGACATATTTGTTCACATTATACAGTATCTGTTCAATGTTCAGAAACTTTTGTGTTTATACTTGATAATTGTAGTACTGTCTGAAGGGAAAGTTGAGATTTTTATATGAGATAATACCCCTTCTGTTTCCATGTTGGATTCATGTGGGTTCTGAAGTATTTATCATTTCACACATAACTGCCAATGTTTTTTCACTGTAAAATATCTTGTATTAGAAATGTTCACCGTGAAATGGATATACAAAAAGTACTGCCAGATTATGTATGACAATAGATAAATTAAAAAGATGTTTTTAAATTTTTCAGCATTTATTTTTAGTGCTAACTTTTCAATGGTAATACTGAAATGTTTTAGAATGTACATTTCAAAGAAACTAGAGGAATGAAGAATAAAAATTTCTCAACTGTGGTTTTCTTATATGGATATATATTTTTACATGTTTGTGAATGCAAGTGTTGCTGTTGATTTAAGCCATGCTTTAGATGGATTTCAAAATGAATGCATGAAATCTGACACCATTTCAAAATAGTTTAATTCTCTATCCTGCGATCACATTTCTTATAAAATTAAGAGAATCACAAGCTGTATTTATAGAGTGATTTTGATAGCTGCAACTTATGCAGCCAAATATGAAGGCTCACTAATATTAAAGTGACTACACAATTGGTTCAACAAGAAAAGGACAGATTTACAATTTATCACATGGGCAAATAAACATTAAAAAAATATATGAAAATAGGTAAAGAGCATATATTGTACATTAAATAACTTTCAATTTAACATAAACAGTTTAGAGGTAAGATCACTTTATTCAAACATAAAACAATTTGCAAGCAGTTTAACAAGAGTTGCATTAGTGTGCAATAACAATTTTCAAGAAACATTAAACATCTTAAAAATCAATTGTGCAAAGAATATTCTGAATATCAAATTTCATATTTTGTTTGGAATGACTAACTTTTCTCTCCACCTCAAAGAAATCAGACTAATGCATGCAATGGTAATTGGCCTTCCTACAAAAGACCAAACTTGGGAAATGCTGCAGGAAATCTTTAGGATCCACATCAGCAAGAAAGCATACAATAGAATTAGGCAACTATCTATGCCCTATGAAGACCACTGTGAAATGATATAAAATGGTCAGGGCATATTACAAAATAATCCTGCAAAGAACAGATCAACAAGTAGAATACAACGACGACAGATGAGATTGAGGTGGAAGACAAGACATGACTGGCTTTTTATTCAAAAGAGATGGTGAGATCTGGAGGCTAGATTGCCAGGCAGGGCTATAGGGGCAAGCAGACGAGGCATCGGCCCAGGGCCCCATGCTTTTGATAGTTGTCAGAAGCCCCGCACATGCCCTGTGCCTCAAGCCCCGTGGGGGCTAAGAGCGGGCCTGCTGCCAGGTGACCCAATGAGGGCTTCACAAGTGATGGAAATATTGTTGATCTTCTGCCATAAAAATAGGATTGCTTTTAAGTTTTAGTATGTGTGAATATATGCATGCATGTGTGTTTACATAAAATGAAAATATTTTAAACTGTATTATGCTTGTAACCAAGGAGCTGAGGAGGGGTATGGTGCGAGTAAGCAAACTTACTTCACGTAAACCAGAAGCAGATAGAGAGCCAGTAATGTATTAACCTTCATCTGACTAGGCTTGAACTAATGCTAAGTTCCAAAGTTTTAGCATGGAGTTGACAGTGGTACCAAAGCGCTGAAGCTACCTTTCCTTCATTCTGTGGACGCTGACCAGATCTTGAACATGTCTGCTGTCTTGTGGCAGCTCTGCCCTTATAAACCTATCACAGGGCCTACCCTTTTGTGATGCTCCTGTATGCCAGTGCCATTATGCACCAAGAGCGCAATCAATCTCACTCTGTGTGCCAGTCACTGCCAGGCTACTGATACACACCTAATTATTAACAAATATAAATGCCAAAAAAAAAACCCCAAAAAAATGCTGGATAATGGAGGGGCTAATTTGCCTAACATGTTCAATGCCGCAGACTAATTACCCATGAAACTGCGTAAGATAAAGCTGATCTCATTGTGCAATTTAGCTAGTTGCAGCGTCTGACGTAAATATATTTATTCTGATATACCATGGCCAGCCACAGTATAAATGTCATTTTGGCAATAAGTGATTAAATTATAATACAAAACAAAAAAAATTTTCCTTGATTTTACAACAGAAATTAATAGATTGTGCATATGATATGATATATTCATGCTTCAAAGCAACTTATCAAAAGGACTTCTCGATCTAGATCAGCCTTTTTGTGCGATGCAGACAGTGTGGAATATTCCTGTCAAGTTTCTTGAGCAAGCCGAGTAGTCATTTCCACAATTATTGTTCATGTGCCAAGACTGTTAAAAGTCTACAACTTGATGGAAATCAATTCTGTGTCATAGGCTGAGTTATCAAATGCCAAAGCCCCATGATTTGGTCCGTCACAAAGATGAGTCCGGACATTGTTGGGATCAGAATGGTACTTAGGGTTCATGTAGGCATAGGTTCCATTTGTTATGGATTTTTGGAAATTCTGGTCTTTTCTTGAGATGCTGCTATTTGTACTGCTGCCTATGCTGCCACTGTCGCTGATCCAATCTGGTTCACCACCCTCAGTCTGCTCTTGAGCAAAGCCAACAAAAACCTACAGAGAAATAAGATCATAAGACATAGTATGATAATGCTTAAAATACACTAACAGTTATGTAAAAAATGATTAATAAAAGCCTGAAAGCCACTACAGACCTATTTCCAAAAAATAAAATGGGTTTATGTCTAAAGGTAGATGAATGCCTATTGGTTTGTTAGCAGATGAGAATCAGTCCAAATACTTTATGAAGCATTAAAAAATTATAAAAGAAAAACACCATGAGGCTCTTCAAGCAAACATTCTTAGGTATTTTGTTGCCTCAGCACATCTTCAAGTATCCCAGAAAGGAGGCTGGTCATTTCAACAGTCATATCAACTACAATTTTCGGTATTAGGACAATTAGGTCCATGCAAGTGTAGACTGAGGTTGATATGACTGGGTTTAAGTGATTTGGGGTTGACAAGTGAAATAATCTTCTAATGAACATGTCTGATAGGAAATAGGAAACAATCCTGTCAACAAATGGTGTGACCATTTGGGTCTTTTGTTTACTTCCTTAGATTACACACATCTTCATTCATCTGAAAGGTCATATGTCACCTGGTAGAAAAGGGCAAGACCTACAACTCAACCAAATACTGGCTGCGTGCAACCCCCCTCCCTATTTTTTTTTAAAGTAACCATGATGGATTGTGTTTATAATTGTGCATAAAACATGCTATTTGACTATGAGTTTCTGCCAAAAGAACCAGCAGACACAAAAACTTATCAACCAACAATCAGCCTATATTTTACAGGTGAAAATAAAAAGAAAATAATAAATGTATCACAAGGAGGAGGCAAGACTTACAGCATCTAATGTCGTCTGTGTCAGTGAATAGTACAAGATGTGAGTGATGGCTTTTGTCTGCCGAAGAGCAGCAAAAATGTTGGCTACTGAGCCTGTACCTTGTGGAATGTTGACCTCTACCACATTGTGATGTTTATTCTGTGGACACAGAGTCATGTTAATATTGAATATAACCTCAGCTAGTCCAGAACTAAAGTTTACTTAACACTGATTTGTCCCATGCAACAAAAGGGCTAGGCAGATTGAAAACTTATGCAGCATACAAATTATGACTGCAAGAAATGTAATGCAACTTAATAAAATGAATTTATGCATAATTACAGGAAATGAATTAAAGAGTTCTAAAATGTACTGTGTAGAAAAAGAACATATTTCAATGACTTCTGTAACAAGAGATTTAAAACCAAGGAAAAATGTTAAAATCAATTTCAATTTATCAACTAGTTAATGAAATCAAAGTAATGAAGCACCATTCTAACACAAAACAGAAAGACAAATTAAAAACCTACCTTTATTCGATTACGGACTTTGATGACTGACCCAGGGAAATGAGAGAGGAAAATATCAGCAACACTGAAGTGATTCAAGGAGAGGCCATGCTGGTGTAACATTAAAGTGTAGCCATCTCCAAACCTGCCAGTCAAAGAAGCAAGCATGTGCATGAGTACCTGTAGCTCATGAACTTCATACAACTTTATGAATCCCTTGGGATAGCTATTAAGTGGCAAATTATGAATATACATTAAGATATAGGTCTGTAACAGATACATGAACTATCATAATGTTGGCAAGGACTACATTAGTTTTTGGGGAAGGGAACAACTGAGTGGTTAGAACTCTGACCTTCCAGGCCAGTTTTTCCTGCATTTAAATTATATCAACAACCAAGTTGGCTATTTCTCTTTCTTTTGTCCATGTATTACTTTATAATTTTTCTTACAACATATGCAAAGAACTCAAAAACTGAAAATCAGGCCATATAGGTTGCATGCACCTACTCTTTTAGGCTGAAGGTACCTGTGTTAAGTGAGATGATTTAAAAAAAGAAAATCTTGATATCTTAAAACCACTTACTTGTTTTTAAGTTTCTGTGGGCTTCCGAGACATTTTAGGTGGCCGTTGACCATGATGGCCAGCCTTGAGCACAGTGAATCACATTCATCCATGCTGTACAAGAAACAAATCTCGTATTAAATAATGACTGATAGTTCGGAAATGGCAAATACAATTTGCCCAATAAATAAAGCTTGCATCAGATAATAAATCTATTTCTAAAATATATAATACTGTGTATAACTGCAGAAGAAAGGAATGTATAAACATTGATATCATTTTGGGAGTGGAGGGCATTGCACCTCTTCAAGGATTTACCATGCCTGCAGGTATCACCACTACAAGACTTAAAGTCTGCAAAACACAATTTTTCAGTTATCTAAGTGTGTATCTGGGTTTATATATGTGCCAGTTCATAAGTATCAATGTAGAATTAGCCTTTTTCAGGATTTATAAACCCAAGACAAACATTCAGAGAAAGTACAGATTCTGTCAACCTTTATTATCCAAAAAAAGCTTGAAGAGGTACCACCTTTTGGAATCATAACAGACAGCTGTAGATATCTTTCATCTCACCAAAAGGTTTTTCTGACAACACTTGCGCACAAGGTCATTCCGAATAAAACATGTGCTCACCTGTGTGATGTGAGGACGACTGCCTGCCCTCTTTGAGTGGCTGCAGTAATGCACTTCCAAGCTAAACGGCGTGTTCCAGCATCCATCCCAGTTGTGGGTTCATCCTGTTTAACACAGTAATTTTTATTAGTGCCAAAAGCACCTGTGCTGTATGCATGCAATGGATACAGCACTATAGCTATAAAGCTCCACAATGCCCAATTAAACTGCAGTAACCATGGAAATGTGGATGAATCATTTGGTAAAACATTTTTCATCAGCTGGCCATTACAATCCATGAAATTTAACCATGAAATTACAGTTTTGCTCAGCTGGTTTTTTTAATCTCCTCTGTTCTTTCTTGATCCTCATCTGTATTACTTACAAGTAGCAAGACTTTTGGCTCTCCTAGCAAAGCAATAGCAAGCGATAGCTTGCGTTTAGTCCCTCCACTGTAAGTGTGAACTGCTTTGCATGCATGGCTTTCCAAATGAAGACTCTTCAGCTGATCAGCAACAATCTACAATGAGATTCATTGATGTTTCATTTATTTCACTGAATTCAGTGGCTTATCATGTAGTTTTTCAGCGTGAACAATGTCCTTTTTTTTAAAATGGTGTTCATTTTAACTTTTCTTAAATTTTGCACCTGCAGGTGTGAATGTCTTCATAACTACAGCTCAACTGCATCGATTCATCTGTATTGAATGAATTAAATTGCATGCAATGTTCAAGTCATCCCATCATCTTAGGCTCATTTGCAGTCCTGCATAATTAATTCATTGTGTTCCTATTTAGCATGCAATGTCTAAGTAATTCTGTCATGCAAGGATTATTTGTCATGCTGCATACTATCTTTAGGTATTTTTTCCACCAAGATTCACAGTGTGTTGCCAGCGATGATTATCTCTGAGAAAAATGTTTAAAATTGCTCATATTTCTAAGAACCTTCTCAGAAAATTCAACAGCTCTCAGAAAGTGGTCTTCACAAGACCTAGCTCACCCGCTTTGCCTGCTCCCTGTTGAATCCATGCAGTCTGGCATGGAACAGTAAAGTTTCCTCCCCAGTCAGATACCTGTCAAGAGCATCCTCTTGAGGGCAGTAGCCAACCTCTTGACCCAAGCATCTGAGTTCACAGACACTGAACAGAGAATCAAGATAAATGAAGTGTATCACGTCTGAGCTCATAGGCACTGAACAGACAGTCAAGAGAAATAAAATGTCTTTACACATCACACATGCGGCCCGATGCTCCTCAAGGAGTAACAAGGAATAAACAACACTCATCACACTGTGAGACTATTAATGAGGACTGATTCTTACTAAAAATTATTTCAAGTGCTTTGCAAAATGCCAACATAATGTGATAATGTGATAATCAACACTGTGATAGAGGACTTTACACTTGAAAAAATGTCTTGCTGACATTGATGAGGAGCAGCTACAGTGTGTGATATCCACGTATAAAGCATATGTCTGCATATTTAGCATGAAATTTGTAAATAGCCCACACAGTGTTCACAGTGTGTTACTGGCACTTTTGTGCTATGCCTAGCTAAGCAAGCAACACAAATTTGCAGGAAATGGCAGATAAACAGCCATGAAAAAAGTGCTATAAAAACAAAACAGATTAATGAATTAACACAATCATTCTCAAGTAAACAAAATATTCTCAAAATATTCTTTAAAATAAAAACTGAAAAGAGCAAATAAACTCACTGGGATTCTGAGTACAAACATTAAATGAATGTAACATTTCAAAAGCATAAACAACCATGTGGGTGGTGCTTCTCAGACAATAATAATTATCATGGTATCAATAGGAAAATAGTTCTGATAGAAATTAGAGAAAAAACCCCAAGAAAAATGGAAAGAAAAATCACAAAATCTGGACATCAAAATCTTAAATAAATCTATGGTCAGTTTGAAAATAATAGCTTAAAGAACTTGAGAAGATGAGTACAACTTACTTCTTTCCATTAATAAAGACTTGACCTCCAGAAAGAGGTGAATCGCCAGTCAGCATTCTGAAGGTGGTGGTTTTGCCAGCTCCATTCACTCCAAGCAAGCCAAAGCACTGATGAACAATGTTATGGAACAACTCTTTAGAACATTCACTGCCATGGCAAGGGTGTCTTTGCTTGCCCAGCAGTATTCTTATTTGTTTTGTGAAATTGAATCTTCCATACTTTCACCTGAGTTTGCTAAAAGTTTGTTAAGAAGGGCTTTAATAACTCCCAGATTTTTCAGCAAATGCTATATCAATGTTCTGAGCTCTTCCAAACAGATAAACATGGTGGTTTAGTGAATTGGTATCTGTGTGGTTGGGGAGGGATGTATACTTGTATATGCAGGTCTAACATATATATGTTTCTATGATTGTGAAAGCTTATAAAGAATCTTATAACGACACCCAACAAAAATTCTACAGAAAAAAAAATCAGCAAACTTTACTGAAAACTTACCTCCCCTTTTCCAACACCAAAACTGACATGGTTGACAGCACAGAACTTCCTCAATCCATGTCGATAGACCTGCAAATGGCAATGTTTCATGTCTCTCTACAGAAATTGAAACTAGAAGACTGATTAACACAGGCCAAATCAGCAAATTAACAATACATCAAGAGCCCTTTCCTTTTTTCCCCCTAGATAGGGGTCAGGTCCAACTCCACTGTAGACATGTATTTATAGACATATATAAACACACATATATAACAGAGAGGTTGAGGAACTGAAAGAAGCAAGGAAAAGGGGTGAACTGACAAAGACAGATGCAGATTTATTATTATATACAGATAGAACCACGAATGAGTGTAATCTAATTCATACTTTGCTTAAACTCTGGATGATTAGAGCATCATCTGTAAGTTGGGTGCGAACTCTCTCCTGTTCATTATACACATCCTCATCCTCTTTTGGTGGGTAGGTCATCTCACGAGTCAGGCTGTAAAAAGAAAGATGCAAATGAACTGAAAGATCGAGTCGCTGTAAACAACCAATGAATGTCTGATCCTTTTGAAGTTAAATTTGGTGTTCTTCAAAGATCTTTATTAGGATCTCTTCTTTTCTCTATATACATAAATCAGCTTCCTCTCCACATATCCCAATTCCCAATCATGTGAAATGTTTGCAGACGGTACCACAATACATGCACACCACCAACGGACTGAGCCACTTGCTTCCTTTCTACAGCCGAGTGCCGACGAGCTTATGTCTACCAGGTGTCAAGAATTAAACATTTCCTAGACCCTCACATAAGAAAATTCTTTTATACAACACATTCAGTCAACCCTTGACTATGACTTCAGCCTTTAGGACTCCTCTAGTGGAACTTCCATGAAACCTCTAGCAAGTGTTCAAAGGTGAGCATTTAAAGCAGTTTAACTAAAACCAAAAAAACAGTCAAATGACTTTGCCTCACTGAGTGTCTTATCTGTGACAGACTAAAATTCAACAAATGCATCTTCATTTATAAAATGCTCATGGTAAACTGTCTCCCAGACTCTCTTTGCTATTTTCTTCCAATAACACTCGAACCTCTCTAAAACTTAACATTCCCGTTCCTAGAATAGATCTTTTCAAATCAAGTCTGACATACTCACACACACACACACAAAAGGCATAAATTTAGGCATAAACACAGTTGTACAAAACAATAATTGAAGGAAGAAAAATAGTTTAATAAGTATAATACTACTACTCACCTAAGAGCACGCTTCTTGTGAGAGTTGATGAAGTAAGATAGGAGAAGGAAGACAAACCCTTCTATTGCCAATGCTACAAAGTTCCATGCAAGAAGTTTTGTGGAAAATGGGTTGACGTAAGTGTCCTCACCAAAGTGAGCCAGCACTGAGTACTGCAGCTGGTTGGTTACAAGATCCACAAGGCCATTGGTCAGGCAAAATTGTGGGAAGATCAAGAGCACATACTTCAAGACATCATAAACTGTCTTCATTCCCTGGAACGGACAATATATCCTGATTAGTAAAATGCATCCATAAATCTTACAAAAATCAAAATAAAACACAATGATAAATAATAAAATGAAAATGACAAGGGGAAAACTAAAAGGCTGCTCAAAGTAGGACAAAGAACCACAGCTTGGAAATTAAGCAGCTAGCTAACAAACCTCTTTATACTGCAGCAAATTGATGACAAACAGGATGATAGTGGTGATAAGTCCGATGAAAACGTTGCAGCAAAAGAGCACGAGATATGCAGCTGATGCACTCTTGAACAATCGAAGTGTACAGTACAAGAGAGGAATGATTGCCCACCTGTACATAGATAAAACATTTCTTCACACATTCAAGAAACATTGCTTACCTAAAGACAGACTTTCCATAGTTTTTATTTGTTGCCCCCCTTCCTTTCTAATTTTCATTTGTCTGGAATAGTATTATAGGACAGGCAACATGGGAGGAGGGGGAGGATGCTTAAATGCAATAAGTGTCAAACATGGATTGCAAGAATACACTGAGAATCCAAATAAAGCACAGGACATGACAAGTAACATTGATCTTTTACTAATGGTGCAGCATGTCTTACCCATACAAGAAGACCAAGAGGGCAAATGCACCCAGATTACTTCTTGCATAGTACCCATCGTTCTTGAACATGGCAATTATTGCCACCATCAGCCCCACCATAATGGTGTAAATGAGCTGAAACAAATCAAAGGTCATAGGATACAAAATTTATATTTTCATTTAAACATTAGCACATTTAAATTTACATCTTCCTCAGTTCAGTATAATGTTTTTAATAAGTTTTATGAAAGGTTTCTGCATAAATCCACGAAAACCAACAGAACAATAAATAAACATGACAGTATTATCAGTCTACAAAGACTGTCTCTCTGTGGAAATAACTGGCGTTCATTCACAAAAGCATTTTCAAAATTTCCAATGAGGAACATGATCTTTCTGCACAACAGTCAACATACCAAGTCCCAAAGTAACGAAGCCGTCCAATACAAGATCACTCCTACACCACTTAGTGACTGCAGATGGCGCTCATGGCTGATACATTCATTCATCAGGTACATCATGAAACCGCTGACGATGAAACTCAGTGCCAGCAGAACAATCATGGCAATGCCAACATCAGCAGCATGGCCAACCCTAAGGAAACAAAACAAGTAAATTCATTTGTAAGCCTACATTAGATGACCACAGACCCAGACTCAGTTTCACTATTGGTTTTTTTTATTTTTACCATTCTGAAACAGAAGACCAATCTCCTAATTTACCATTAAGATGGGATCAAAGAGGTTCAACAGTTACCAAGATTTTCATAGAGGTAAACTTCTGGGCTATTCTGTTTTAACTCATTTGCATCAGAAAATACAGTGTGTATCCTCCGTTTATTTTTTTCCTTCCAACCCCTCCATTGCAACCCTACAAAAAGAAAAAAGGTGATAGCTCTATTTTGCTCATTGTTGTCCCGCAGCGAAGAGAATTTCTTCGCTTTTCATACTCACAAGGTGTCTGTTGTTAGCTGTTCTGTGTTCAACATGAGGGGATGATTGAAAAGTGTGATACCTGAAAGTCATTAATGCAATTCAGGTTAAAAAATATAAATAAATGTTTTAAATAGACAATGGTTAAACAAACAGCTCTGAAATTTTACTGCTTTTCTAAAATCAGCAACAAAAATTTAAAAAATACAAATATGCAAAACAATTAATATTTTCATGGTGACAATGGCTTGAGGACGATGGAGGTTGGACCTCCATATTAAATTACCAAACCCTTTATTTCATTCTGTATACATCTTCCAGTCACTCCAGTGCTAACCAGCATGTCATATCCAGGGTATCCCAGACATATCACTTACATACTTTCCAAAGGCATTTACATCTTAGAATACTTGATGAATATCTGCATACACTCTAATCTTAAAACTTGAATATCTTTCCCCCTTTTCTTTTCTATTATTCCCAACATTCAGCTACCAGCACAAAAAGAGATGCTTTATCTGATAAGCAGCTTTTTATCAGACGTACCATATTCTGATGCATTGGAAATGGCAAAAGAACGCAAAAGATTGTTGGAGAAAGCATTGTAAAATGATGGCATTGCATGGTAACCCTTGTTATTAAACCACACACGGTATGTTGGAATTTTATTTTTCTCAGGATCTGATGGCTTCTCAGCCGTCCAACCACCAAATCTGAAAAATAAATATTTAGAGTAGAGCTCACAGGCATCTTAATAAGTGCTACAGAATCAGAGATTTGGTAATGAACCTAGAAAATTACAGTTTAAAATAATGTAGTCCAAATTTAAAATGATTCAGCTTCCCAAAATGAAAAAGAATGAAATCTTATGATAACAGAACTCAAGCACCCAATCACTACCTTCAACTCCCTGTAACCTATGTAACGGTAATATGGTAGTCACCTGTTTTCTGCATATTTGTAAGACGACAAGAGAAGGTACTGGTCAAGGTCTTTGCCAGTCAAGTTTTGCAGGTAGATATCTGGTCGTGACAGCATTTGCATAACATTTTCATCTTTAGTTCCAGAGACACATGTATACGTCGTGTCCCTGCATGTGCAGGACTGCTCCATCTGTCCTGAGGACTTGAATCCACTTGGTTCAAAACACTTGTGTGTTATTCTAAGTGAAAAGACCACAGCATTATGTAGTGTAAGAACACAGTTTCATGTAAAACTAAATGTTTCAATGTAGTTTCTCTGTATAAAGAAACTCACAATTACCATTTTGAGAAAGTGATGATCATAAAATTTACAACAATCACTGCAAGAACTACAGATTGAGAACTTCTTGCTACAGGCGTGAATGTCTTCCAAATGAATGATACCTTACTTGAATAATAATAATAAAGGCATTTAAAAGATGTTTAAATACTTTTAATGGATAATAATAATTTCACCCATTCTGTTGAAAAAAAAAAGCAGAGATCACAAACACCATGACGGCATGTGTGCAAATACATTCAGAATCAACTAAATATTTTTTCTTGTGAGGAGGCCATGTTTTATTTTGATATGCAGGCCCTTACCCTGGGTCATAGTCTCCCATGCATGTGGTGCCCACACCTGGAGGATCTTTCACAAGTGTCTCCATGAACTGATTGCCTATGGGTACTTCACTATTGTCCCTGTCAAAAGAACAATATCTTACAGAAGTCATATTATATTGCCAGTCTTTTTTTTCAAATAAGTAGAAGCATACCACTTTCTTCAAATTCCTAACCTCTAATAACTCATATATTTTCAGGTTTAAAATCTTAAGGGAAGAGACAGCACAAAAGTTTTTTTTACTGGTAACACATTGCATATGCTGTTTTAGGTTGCAGCTAAAACTGCATACCTTGAGACATTTTACTCTTGAGATATGCTAAAATAATTAATAAAATAAAATAGTAAATTGTGAAATACCTCATTCTAAATCTACAAAATTTCCTTTTAACAATCTGAAATTTATAATGACATCAGACGTCAAATATAATTTGTTTGGAAGAAGTTAAAAGCATGTAGTTATGTGACCCTGGAACAATTCCTTCTAGGACAAATAAATGCTCTTTGGAATTAACATAGAAACATTTCCTACTATCATGCACTGCCCTGTTAACAAGAATAAAAATGATCACAGTTATGGCCACAATTCCTGGGCTAATTACTCACTGAAAGAAAGCAAAATTATCTGGTGAGTACAAAGCTGGATCCATGATAAGGTTTGGCATTTCTGTGGCATCAGGTCGCAAGAAAGTGAAACCCATGGCTGCTGCAAATGCTAGTAGTGGTAGGATGACAATTGTGATGGCCATCCGCCAGTTACGACGGTAGTGGTGGAAGCGTTTCAGTATCAGAGTCCACAACTGCTGGAACTTGAGACCAAAGCCAGTCACACTTGGTTCCATTCTCACATGGCTTGACTGAATAAATGTGTCTGAAAGTGATCAAAGTAGTATAAGAAAACCTCCTGGAAAAATTAAATCATAGCTAAATCCAACCATCTGACCAACTGAATCTCCAAACAAATCAGTGTTTTAATTTTAAAAAATGTTTGCATTTAAACCTGAAAATTTATTCGAAATAAAAATTTACCATTTAAATGCTTGATTTAACTTCATTGTCTTTACTGTCAAGCAAGAAAAAAAAAAAACCAACAAGAAATTTGTAAAATTCTAGCTCTTAAAATGCTCACTCTTGCAAAGGCATACTGATCACCAGTCGTTCCTAAAAGGAAACAGCCATGGAAATAGTCAGTTGGACTTAAATGATGGATACTGATGTTCTGAATTATTTCTGCTCAGATTGTCATGTTTCAAAGGAATTATTTACTTACAACTGTGTCTAAAAGACATAGGCTGCTTCTTGAAGACCACTATGTTTCTGTTTTCATAAAAAATTGTTCTAATTCATGATGCAGGATGTAGGCATCATTTGACAAGAAAAGCAGCATCTCTTATGCCCAGCTCCTCCCCTCATTTAAGTCCAAATTCCTATTTCACCTGCCATTCCACTTTAACTCACTCTCACTGTCTGTTGAGATGGATTCGCTGTCTGTAGAAGAAGCCATGCTACTTGCTGTTAAAGAAAGATCACCACTATTCTCTGCTGTGATTTTTAGGAAGACCTACAAGAAAAAAAAGAATTTCTGTACAGATAAATCATTCCAAACCTTTTGAAGTTGATGAAGAAAAAAAAGAAAACAACAACAACAACAACAACAACAACAACAAAAAACAACACAGAAAGAACTATGGAAAATGAGCATTACTGGTATCTCTGTAACTTTTATTAAATTTCCACAATGCATAGATGTCTTAATTCCTTTTTAATATTCTCTACACACCAAAATATCCTTTTGGGAGGAGGGTAGTATAAGTATAGAAAGTAAAATACTAATACATATCAAGGTATAAAAATCAAATCAAATCAAATCAGACTTTATTGTCTGTCAAGGATACCCAAGACAGAAATTTGTCTTTTGCTCACAAAGGCAGGCATACATACATACAGACAGGTATTCTTTGCTTTGAAAATCTGTTTAGAAAACTGCAAGGCATTTTAATAAACAAAAGGGACATCAAAGCAAACAGCAATACTGAGCAGGTGAAAATTCTAGGAAGAGTGTGTGAACAGATTAAAATTTATATTTATCATTGAGACTTTTCTGACACAACAGTTCATTCATTTTCTTTCTTCGGCTTACTTCTTCAAGTGTTGTGTTGGAAATGCCGTAGTTGAGAACGCCCAGCTGATAAGCCTGTGCATCCAGCTGATGGAAGAAATGGTAGAGGACCTCATCATCTGATTCACTGTGTGGCAGGCGGACTGTAAGCTCTGTGCCAACAATCTCCACAACAGTGGCATGAGGTATCCTGGACTTGATGAATGTCATCAGCTGTGTTTGTTGGGTGGACGCTGTCATCAGCAGGCCACGAATTCAATGTGAAAATGTGAGAAAGCTACAATATTATATTCTCTTTTTACATACTTTTTTTAAGTTCTTGGCCAGACAATTTTCAATTCACTGTACTTCTACCGTTGATATAGATACCAGATAATATTTATGACCACTTGATTCACATTCTCTTAATTTAAGCTACCATCACTAATATCATCAAGATCATGCAGATGAGGATGAGTGTATAGCAGTGAAATACACAGGTTGATACATAAGGCATGACTAAAAGATGCAGAGAGGTTGACAATGACGATGATGATAATAATACTGCTTGCTTCAATCCATTTTATTGTGAACATAAAGTCCATGCCATATTAAACGTCTTACAATGTATGAACTTTCTGTAAGTATACATATCTCTATCCAAAAAAGAGCTACCATAACACCTAGGATCATCAGGGAATGAAACATTAAGCAGAACACAAATGAGACCCTCCACCAGCTTTCAGTTATTCTAGAACTTTATCAATGGATTGATGATCTGGAAATTAAACCTGAAAGAGCAGACCACATTTCTAACATTCTAAATAAGTAAACATTAATTTGAAAATGCAAGTTACATTTGGAACAATATGATTAGGTACTCACATTCTATGCTGGATGAACTTGAAGATGTGGAGGCCTTTTCATCAGTCTAGAGAGGAGGGAACACAGACATGAAACCTTTTAAATCTTTTCATGACTCATCAGGACAGCACAGATGCTAATTACTGAACGCATGACTCCTTCTCTGTATTTGAGATACAAGCCTACAAACATCAATGTTCTTTGAAAGGGGTAAAAATTGTCCTAGTCATGCAAGCCTGCAGTAAATCCTTATTAATCTGTGATCAATGTCAACATAAGCATATCCATATACAGTCTGCCTCTTGGGTTTTTATTACTATACATGGTAATGTCTGCAGAATGTTTGTTGAGAAGGAAAAAGAATTGCTTTACTCAGATTTCAGTAGTGTGTTGAACTGAGCTCAGCCAAAGTTGTTTTTTTATAAAAAAAATAAAGTGCACTTAATAAAACCTACAGACCAAATGGAACACAAGACAAAAAGCAAGTGTAAATTCATTTTCAAGAACACTGTTACAGCCAACAGCCTCATCTGCTCACTGTTCCATTCCCCTTTTCAATCTACACAATTTGTTCACTTAGCAGCTTTATGTGCTATTGCTTATGTTTCTTTGCTGAATGGAAAATCTGTATTCTTTTGTGCACAGTGCATTGAGCTAGCTTCTCATGGAGAAATGCACTCTACAAATTATTATTATTTGTGGAGGAAACTCAATGAAGTATTCCATGTTCATAACTTGCCTCATCCTGCACATGCTGTGAAGGGAGCATACTCAGGGTCAGCTTGTAGCCTCCGCCCAGTCTGTCCTTCAGAAAAACTGGCGAGCCTGCACATCTCAGACGACCACTGTGTAACACTAGGATTCGATCACTCAGCATGTCTGCCTCATCCAGATGATGGGTTGACATGAGAATTGTCCGCCCTTAAGGAACAAACAGGAGACAATGGGTTAATTCAATGCACATCAGTGTCTTATTCTCTATCCAAGTGTAAATCCATCTGTAGAATAAAAAAATGTACTGAAGGATGTTTAGTGTTTTTAATGTTGTTCACCGCCACCAAAGCCACCATCAAAAGCCAAATCACATATCGTATCTTTAAAAGTCTCTGTCAAGGTATCAAAAAAGAACATTTGATCAAAATTACAAAGAATTAAACATAAAATAGCTAACATGAAAGAGTCCGCTCCACAGACCTGGTTTGTTTTTGACAATGAGATTCCAGATGTCTTTACGTGCATGGGGATCAACACCACTTGTTGGCTCATCCAAAACGACTGTTTTTGACCCTCCAACAAATGCAAGTGCAACACAAAGACGTCGCTGCATTCCACCAGATAACTTTGTGGCAGGCACATCTCTCATGTACCACAGATCCACATCATGAAGGAGTCTGCAAATAAAAAAACTACATCAGCAACATGACATCTTTTCAGTTCACACACAATAGATCAAGAAAATTGTGTTCATTTATGCTTTGGTCTAAAACCGCCCTTAACCCTTCACCAAAGTTTCTAACAACACAGTAGTAAGTTGTGGACTTAATAAAATAAAAGGTAACTTACTTCCAGATTTCTTCTCTGGTTTCAGCAGCAGACTGATGACTTTTGACACCAGCATAAAATTCCATATGCTCCATAACAGTCATACTGAAAAAAAAGAACATTCCAGAACTGTATTTTCTGTGAACATGCCACATGTAAATTAATTTTAATTTATGCTTTTGGATTCATATTTAAATCAGTTTTAAAAACCCAATGAATGCAATAAGAATGAGATCTTGTTTAAGGATTATCTTTGAAGGCTGATTCTGTTTAAAAAGTCAAACAAGCCAGTGTGAATAAGTACGCAGCACTTACAACTCAAACAGGCAATTGTTTTGTGGACAGATTCCTAGCATCCCTGTCTTGCCAGTGACTGGTTTTCCACCTACCAAAACTTCTCCTCCACTAGGACTTAGAACCCCCACCAGCATGCTCCTGTTGTACAACATCACAAGAATTGTCTTACATAATCAATTAGAAATGAATCTAATTGTCTCCATGAACTTTATCAGCTAGGTATCAACTAAGCTTATAGTTTCTATAGATCTTTTTCCATTGCATCAATGAACTGTGTGAAGATCATGGCATGTCCAAATCTTTCATCAGACCAAATCTTTCTTTTAGCCAGTGATGGAATATTCCCAAGTCATATGCATTCATCACCAGTCTACCAAAACCTTCCCGTATACATGCTTTGATGTCAAAACATGCACAGGCATACAACTGTATTCATATGCATATACCTCATTTTGTAAAGTTTGAATATTTGTGTGCACTTATATAAATGTGTTTGTATCATGTGTAACATTTCTGAGTCACTTTTTCTACTGAAAGGATAATTCCACAAAATACAGCTAACACTGTGATGCATGACTTATGTCTCACATAGCAGTTGTCTTGGCAGCTCCATTGTGACCCAGTAAAGTGGTGACTTGATCGCAGTAAATGTCAACATCAAGGCCAGGAATCACCACTGTCTTACCAAATGTCTTGCGTAGGCCAC
This sequence comes from Pomacea canaliculata, assembly GCF_003073045.1. Taxonomy (NCBI): domain Eukaryota; kingdom Metazoa; phylum Mollusca; class Gastropoda; order Architaenioglossa; family Ampullariidae; genus Pomacea; species Pomacea canaliculata. Next base: position 7,286,577 of record NC_037590.1, on the reverse strand, counting down.
GCACACTGATTCCAATGTCCAGACTGGTTGGGGGATTCTCATACAGCACTAAGCATAAAAACGACAGATACTAACAGTTTAAAGCTAATCTAAAACATATCTCTCAGTCATGTCTCTTTCTCTTACCTTTCTTGATGCCTAATTAACTTTCCATCATCTATTTAGCTAAAAATAACACAGCAAGGTAGAACGTACAATAAAAATGGAAAGATGAAACTTTATATCAAATAGGTATGCCTTTACATGAAGATGCATTTATGTAATCAAGTTCATATTTGTTGTATGTGCAGTTAAACATACAAATAGATATGTATACATGCAACCTTACATCATCTGCACATATATAGACAACACCAACACACACACAGATATTCACCATCATCTTGAATACTAGGAGGTGACGGCTGAGGCTGTGACCGAAAGAAAAGACAGCTGCACCAGTATTTGGGAGAAAGTGGGAAGTACCATGGTTGTGCTACACCATACTTTCCTGAAAATTGAAAATAATCCGTGGCCCTATTTTCACGTTTCATAATTTTAACATGATAAACAATAAGTCATTTGAAGTGAGAAAGAGTGACAGAGAGAGAGAGTGTGTGTGTTCTGAAAAATAATCTTTCTCTATCAAAATCTCTTGCATGAATTAACAAAATGTCAAACCTTTTATTTCCATTTTTCAAGTTTAACTCTTAACCCCTTTTTCATATCTATTTTCATCCTCTATTACATTTAACCCAAATCCAACTCCTACTTCCTTTTGTTCTCTCACTCTCTGTATTTTTTTTTTTTGCTTCTTTAGTCAGCTTTCGATGAAAGGTGCATTGAAAATGTTTTACAGGATGATCGAGCTAGATAATAGCAATTGCAACAATAATAATGAAATTTAATTTAATTTTCATTTTCTGTTAAAAGAAATAAAGAAAACAAAATGTACAACCATATATTACTAAACACAGAACTCAATTTACCTGGCTTAACATTCCTGATGTACCAGCCTATGATCAGGTAAATGCCACTGTCAATCAGCATCATGAAACACATCCATGCAAAGTTGAGTGAATCACCCATGCTGCTGTACACGTTGCTCCACTGAATACCCATTGTCTCCTGCTCAAGTCTTGTTATGAAGAAGCCTCCGTAACTAAAGGCTGTAGTTGAGGACAAACACTTGAAGGAAGATAAAAAAAAATGTATTATGAATGCATGACATTTCCACAATTAAAGAAACCCATAAAAGATATGTTTGTATTTTACACATTTTATACTCTGAAACATTTTTAGAGAGTTATTTTTATCATCATAAAGTATTGTTTCGAAGGTTTCATGATGTTAAAAGATTTCATATTTGGCTGCTTGTGAAGAAGTTACAGCAATAAAATGAATAAAACTTTTGCAACTTACAGCAAGAACTTTCTGCCACTGTTGCATATTGACATTCATTGAGACAAGGACTATGTAGGGCAGGAAGGACAGAAGGTAGATAATCAGCATTGTCAAAATGGCAAGAGTGACCCTTGTAAAAAATGCACCAACAAGATAGCTGCAAAAGAACCTCTGCTGCATTAGAAACGGTTAAATTTATTCTCTTCCTTCCTATTCTCTCCCTAAAACTGAACAGAGAAAGCTTTTTAAATGAGTGTATGGTACCTTATCAAGTTACATGTTGCATGCATCATACAGCCAACACACAACCATTATACAGCCATTCTACAGCCATCACAAAGCCCTCATACAACCATACCATTCCATTTAAAATCAAGAGTGGAGGACAGGTTTCATATTATCTGTGAAACCTCTGTCCCTGGTATGTCACTTTACCTGTGTCTGACAATAAATCAGTGGGTAAAGGATTGAACAGTAATTGCAATAGGAAGAATGTATTGGCAGAAAGATTAAAACAAAGGACAGAATGAAGGATCATGAGACTCACCACATTGCTGTTGAACTGAAGCAAAAAGCCATGAAGTACAGAAAGAGGATGAGCCAGTTACTACTGTAGAATATTCCAGAATATTTCAGGATAAGTGTCACCACAACAGACACTACTGCCATCAGCAACAAAGTGACAAACAGCCAAGCAAAAAAGTTGAAGAATGTCACCATGCCCATCACACGTAAAGACTGAAAACAATATGAAAATCAATGTAAAATTGTTGTTCTGAAAAAAAAAAAAGGAAAACCAATTTTAATCTGTTTGTAGTTTAATGAAATCTAATCACCACGCACATACAGGCCCATTATTTGATCAGTCATGTCCCTTTTCTTTGGATCAGAAGTTCTGCCATCTCCAATACTTAAGCATTAAATGTACAAAATAGCAAATTTACACAGACATGTGTGACTATCTTCACACTATCATCCATGTTAAGAGCATAACTCTTGCACTCACTTGTACATTACTGCACCAGTCCATTAATCTGTACTTCTTAGTGACAACCCATTCTCTATGCCTTCATTATTATTGCATCCACACCCATGTTTACACATGTGAATACAATTCACCTACAAACACATACTGTATACTATCAAGCTTACAAAGATATTTTCTTACACTCCTCTTAAAACACCCACACATTTTGAAGACGTTCTTTTCCAATACATTACTTTCTATTAATCTGACACATAAGGTGACCAGACGTTTCGGGGGCGAAAGTGGGACACATGCCGATGATGGTGTCGTCACCGTCAAAGAACGCCAAAAAAAAAGTGATTTTTAAAGACAACTGGGACATTTGATGGACTTGCTAGAAAGCCAGAAAGCGGGACATTGGGCGTCTTGCCCGATGAGCAGGCAGGACACGAGGTCAAAAGCGGGACTTTCCCGCCTAAAGCGGGACGTCTGGTCACCTTACTGACACATGTAATGAGGATTCTTGATAAAAACACTTGATTTGCATCAAAAGTACCTCCTCCTGTCCATCCTGTCTGTCATAGACCAGAATGTGTGTTGCTATTCCCAGAGCTGCTAGCCATGCAAAGGTGATGAGAACTGGGAGAAGGTATGAGCCAAGCAGATAAAGATACCTGCAAATGGATGACCACGGCATTAACTTAAAAACATTTCTTTTCAAGGGAAAGTTACTTCAGACAGATCTGTTAGTCTTAAATTCACTTGAGAAGATACATGCCATACAACCATACAAGGGACATCCATTACACAAACACTCTACACTATATCTCACATACACACACTCTCCCTCTTTCTCTTGTAAAATTCTAGGTGTTACCATTGATAACAATTTGTCTTGGTCTCAACACATCCTAGCCATAACATAGCACAGAAGACCTTTCTCCTCTCAAGCATTAAACATTTTCTAAATTCTCATTCTCAGAAACTGTTCTACACAGTCTTCAGTTGATTAGGACCATTGATTACATTGCTCATGGTGCTTTGATAAGGCCTCTTATTAGCATTCAAAGAAGGCTATCAAATCAGTGCTACTTAATTAACCCAAAAACACAGCCATGATTTCCTGTCTCTAAGGGTTCTAAGACTATTAACCAGACTAAAACCAGAGGATTCTCATCTTTAAAATATTAACAGGCAAAATGCCCCCTAGACTATCTACTATCTCTTATATCAAAATAATAAGAGGGTCTCTGAAGCTCACTATTCCCATACCAAGAATTGGCCTGAAATATTCTGACTGTTCTTTGGAATAACCTTCCCTCATATCTTTAAAGAACAGACTCCAGTTTGTACAGGTTTAAAGTGGGATTTGTACAACACCTTTTCCAAAGCCTCTGATTACCTACAAAGGCTTCCTACCCAGCTTAATCATTACTTACCGACAAAGCAAACATGTACCACATGTTGCTAGTCCTCTAGCCAATAAAACAAACTGTCAATTCAGATATATATATATATCAACCACCATGTTTGTAATTTCTCTCTATGTTTTTATTGCCTTGTTTTGAATTAATGTTTTTTATTTCTGCTACTTAGCCCGAGGGCTAGATGTAAAAAAAAAAAATTAACTTTTTCTCATTGTGTGATCCTTGTAAATAAAGATTTTTCATTTGTTGTTCTCCTTGCCTACTAAATAATTTATGCTGTGCGCAATATAATACATTCTACCACATGTCTTACTGCACCATACTGATACAACACAAAACATCTTTCTATTATCACAGGGCCAAAATTTGTTAGCACTGACATGTCTTCCTTGTGGCAGGGGAATGGCATCTGCTGGAGGGAGACGCCTGTAAAATTCTCAAGAGCCATGCCAGTCTGCAAACGGATAATAGCACTCTCCACAAGATCTTGAAGTTGCATGAAGCCTCGCATATATCGCAGGTCATTTGCAAAATTATCATCAGGTTTTGGAATCCATATTCTGCAGCAGTAAAATGCATTTTTACAGGAACATTTAAGATGTATAAATGAATTTAGTCTTATGATTCACACAAATGAAATTGTGTAGCTCTCTATCACAAAAGTAAACGTAGTTAATAATACAGAAGGATATTTCTAGTTTTTATTTCTTGATCAGTGGACATATCACTTTCCAACTTTTAATAGGTCTTATAGTTAATACCTCATTAACTTTAATAACTGCCATGCTTACATTATATCTTTTCACATGTAATAACAGTCACACTAACGCTGTGTCTGATCACGTGCATAAGTTAACTCATTTATGTAAAGTCATGCAGCTCACCTTTCCTTTAACATTTTTGTTGTCCTCACATTGTCCATATCCACTCTGATTTTGTACATGATATGCTTTGGTAATTCTTGCTTTGTATCTCGCTTTTTACGAGAATTAGAGTTTGGAATGTTTAAGAAGACAATACCTGAAATAGATAAGATATATATCATAAAACAGTACTGTACAAAACAACTCAAACCTTTCAGTCAAACATGCTTGGCACACCTCAACATGAAACTAAAAGAATGGACATAAATTGCACACACAATAATCAAATTTTCCTATATAAATGCAGAACTCAAACCACAAGCACGTCCTTGTGGTATGTGTTTAACTTGTAGCACAACTGATAACACTTGTGTACATGCACACATATCCCTCTACCACACAAAGGTACACATATCCCTAACACATACATATCCCTCTAACACACATACATGTATTGCCCTAAAACACGTATGCACATGTACACTCAACACAGATTCTCTGGAAATACTTCAACTTCTTACCTCCCAGAAAAGTATTATTTTTATATAGCATTTCAGCTTTTTCCTCAAGTTCAGCCTCAGTGGAAACTGCTTCAAATCTATCCAAATCAATACAGGAAGTATAGTTGTACACAACTTCTGCAACAGAACTCAGCTGCCTGATATATGTAGAATTGAAATCATTAGACTGGATGGCATCTAGCCCCTGGATGAGACCACTGCTATCCACCCCAACAGCAGATGACATCATACCTTGTATAAAGTCATTGTTCAGTGCTTCCTGCAGGAAAAAAAGGATGAAACAGATATATTTGTACACTTAAATTTCAAAATACTTAGCAGTTAATTAGTAAGTTTTTGTTCATTCTATATCTGGTCTTTTCAAGTCATATGTAATATTCCTAATCCATTGTTCCTCATTAAGCTAAAGTCTCCATTTATGCTGGCACTTACAGTCACTGTCATAAAAATTAAAAATCTGTGCGTTTTCATTCAGTCTTTGATTGCGGACACTGTGTTCTATGGTTATATGGGCAACCCAGAAAAGTTTTTCATTTTACTCTTGCCAGAAGTCCAGATCATGAAAACAGAGTAGGATGACAATAAACATTACAAAACAAATTCAGACACCTCAAGTATTCCTAGCAATCAGCTGGCCAGTTTAAGGTACATAGAGGTTATACAACTTATTTATTCCCATGAAATAATATGATTACCCTTATGCTCGTAAAGTCATAGCTTCCATCTGTCATGCCAGCAAGAAGAGAGGCTTTCTCAGACCAAATCTTTGCCACTCGCTTCACCTCTGATATTGTGTTAAAAACCCACTGCGTCTGCAAAGATCCACAAACAACGAATTCTTCAATTCAGACAGTGAAATAAAGCACAATTAAGAGATTAGGCTTAAGACCAAAGCTTTGAACTACATTTTCTTCTGCTTCTCATTTGCATCTTTATTCTTCTCTTCTGTCACTATGTCTGTCCAGCCTGCAAGATGAATGATACCACAGCTTCCTGGTCCTATCTGCAGCTTTAAAGCCTGGTGTGAAATGGAGTTGCTGTTGGCTATGCATTTTCTCTGAATGTATTCAACAAGGGACAGTTTTGAAGAACATATTTCAGAATTTCATCTTCAAAACCCCAAGCTTAGGTTAATGAGGGCACCAGCTTCATTTTTGTTTTTGTTTTTGTTTTATGCACGAGTGTGCGTTAAGGCAGAAATGACCACTTTGTTATCACAAGATCACTATGATCTGGGACTCTAGGTATTCAATTTCACCTTTAATGTCTATTTCTTCTATAATTGCACATCATGAATTAAGATTTGTTTATTTTAACTTTATCCAACTATCTGATGATCAAACCAGCTATTAAATGGTAAAGCAATTGTTACCTATACAAGGAAACTAAGAATGCACACGGGCATGCACCAGACAGTAAGCCACTGACCTCCTGCATGATCCTCTGAGTGACTGGCGTATCTGGTGTGTACAATACTTTGCCTGACATGATTGGTTTGATGTATGTCCAGGCAGCTGAACCAAAAGCAGTCTGCCTGATAGTGCGGTAAATCTGCTTGCAAAAGTCTCCTGTACACACATGAGAAAAAATATCTCAGACGTGGCTTTTCACTAACATAGGTCTCTCATTCTTGTCTGTTTAACAGGTACAGAGATGGATGCTGTTATCTTGTGTACAGTGTACATGTTGTATTTCTCTTTGTGTGTGTGTGTGAGACTGGTTAAATGAGGCATGGTTGCTGGCAATCAAGTGAATAAGTAAATGATAAAAATAAAGAGATGGCAAATATGGAGATGGTCAATTTATTTCATTTTTTTTTAATTGATGTTTAATGTGGAGTTAGTGACTAAAGCTATATCAAAGCAAAGAAGCTGGCTATATAAATAGATACCATATGCAGAAGAAGAAAATTGTTCCCAAAATAATATCTGAATCTAAGGCACCTGAGGAGATGGTTGAGTAACAGATTTAGAGACATACAACTATAAGGCAAATGTGTGATTGTGTGTGTGTGTGTATGCATTGTGACAACCTCTGATTAAACAACCAAAACACTAGAGTAGTAAAGATGCTTGACTCTCACCCTTTATTAGAGCCTCTTCAGGATCAGGGGCACTGGCATCATAGTCAGAGCTCTGGATAATACTATTGATTCCAAATGAATCTGCTACAGATTCAGTACTGCCACACAAAACTGGCTGGAGTGCCATCAAACCTTGTGAGTCTGTGACATGTATAGTAAAAGGTTATACTAAAATATGGCAGCTTCTTAGATATTGGAATCTTGTTTTTATACTATGTATGTCTATATCACTAACACCTTTACCACCATCACAACATTCACTATTCACTACCCAAAGTCAATTTGTCTGTCAATCACCATCCCTACCAGTACAGTCTACTACTATTTCAGTCGTGGTCGTCATCATCAACGATGGTGTCATTTTCTTACATTATCACTGTCTTCTTTCACCAACATTTTCACCATCATTGCACCTATCATTATTCTACTTGAGAATCGTACAAGTATACATTATCAAACAAGTCCTATAAAAATCATGTAAGAATGTATGACACATTCTGTATTTTAAAAATCTTGAGACTTTAGTGTCCCTTAGATAAGCATTTCTTTTCTCTGTACAGCACAAGTGTCTGTAAGAAGGATCACAAAATTTTTCACATTATCTGCAAACCTCCTTCAGGAAAAGCTAAGATTTCATTCAGATTTGTGGCTCCTGTATCATTGCTCAACAGGTAGCTGGCCACTCCATGCAAGGCACTGCTTCCGCTGTTTAGCTTCTTCAATGTGGTGCTGATACCCTCCTTTGTCATGTTTATTTTGGCAAGGAAAGCATTACCTGAACTGGCCACGTACTGAAAGCATAATCAGCAAAGATTGTATCAGATGTCTTCACATATGTCTGTAATACAGACTTTTCATTACTGAAGGGAATAACACCTATTTTCCTATGTGCCTGGGTTAAGAACTTGGAAAGTAATTAGCCCATGTAATTACTGTTTACCATCCTTTATGTGCACAGCTGACTTGACAGTACATTGTAATGAGAAACTAATATCGTTTCACCTTGTAGGGGACTGCTAAATGCTTGTGGATTTGTATTCTGGAGTCTTCTGTTAGATCTGTGCTTTTGTTGCACTACTTGCCTCTGTTTTAGATCATATTGCATACCTGAGTCTGTTTCCTTGTATGGAGCCATTAATCAACTAATGGTCTCTAAAAGGCATATAAAATGCATGTTTCTGTGTTTTCTGGTTCTCCCTGTTCATTTTGTGATTTTATTTGTAGATTTATGCACTTCTTTTTGCAAATGCATTGTAACTGCTAGGAGATGGGAGAATATGTTATATAAATCCACTTTTTTATTTTTATTATGTAATACCCATGACACTTAGAGTATAAATGCAATTTTATTTTGTTAATTTTACTTTGTTGTGTGTATTTACATAATTTTTATTTGGTTGTGAGACATTCTTGTAAGACTTTGTTTACTGAAAGGGTATTTATTCCTTCTGGTTCCTGTCAGCTTTCTTTTGGGTGCAAAAAGAGAAGTAGGGAAGAAATATCAACCCTAGAGTTTGTCCTAATTCCAGTTCATAACATATTTTTCTTGTTCTTAAACATATAAGACTTTGATTTGAGAGGGTGTTGCACGTTTGTGTGCTTTACAATTGTTATAAGTAGGATGACTGTAGATTTTCTGTTCGAGGAGATGAAATATTTTCATGTAGCATTTTTGTAGGGAAAAGATCATTTTGGAAATAAAGTCTGAAGGAGATTTGAAGGAGATTCTCAGCATTCATGTTGCCAGTATTGTGTCTGTGGCTGAAAAATATTAAAATTTTATTCAGTGTAGATGTTTAACACATTTCCCTTGTAGCATTTTATTTGTGGCAGATTGTTTGGGGAGATGTTGATGCTAAGACATTTCAATGTGTTTAATGTTGTTTGACATTGTTCTTTGTTTAGCTTTTGTTTCTTCTTCCCCACCTGGGTTTCTTAAAGCCTGGAAAGGAAAACTGCTGACCACTTTGTATGTTGCCAACAACAGTGTTTCCCCCCAAACAAACAAACACCCCAAATTAGGGCCCGCTACAATTTTTTCAAGAGGATGTCACTATCATTTTCAAGGATTATCGTCAGACATCAAAAGTATGACTGAACATAGACATTTCTTACATTGTGTGCAACAAAGCTTGACTGAAAACAAATTATTGGCAACTGTCTACTATGGTTACTTACAATCTGAACAAGGTCACCGATCTCAAGGTTGGGTATCATGAAATCAAAAAAAGATGCCACTTCTGTTTCATTCAAGCTGCAAAACTTGCTGGTTATCTCCCTCTTCTGCTCTGTAGTTCCATTGAGGATGAGAAACTTCTGCAGTCTGCTGCTACATGACTCATCATCCTGGACCAGCGAACTGGCATTCAGAAACTGTGTAGGATAAAATAAAAACTTTTCTAAAAGCTGCTGGGTTGCTTCTTTCTTAAGGCAAACATCTACAAAAATGCGCAAATGATTAAACTACAAGACAGTTGATATACATAAACTGAAAACAAACCTAGAATGAGTTAAAATAGAGTTTTCTCCCTTATTCCCATTCATCTTTCCATTCTCCCTGCCACTGATTGGCTTACCACACGAACGGAATAAGAACTGTCAAGTAAAGCATTTGCCACATCTTCCTTGAAACCAAGGTCATTCATAAGGTACTTCCTCATGGCCGCAACATCCTTGCTTACATCAGAAACACGTGCTGCACAGAAAGTCACTTTAAATATAGCAGTTAGGTATGCCAGACATAATGAAAGAAATAAGTGCTGATTTTCAAATGGTATGCTCTCCATAGATCTACAAATTAATGGTATATATTTGTAGCAATTTTTTAGAGAAGGAGCAATAGTGTAAACTTTAGAAATAAATTACTGATAATGTTGGGGGGTTTTTGTGGACAGTATTGACATTAACCCTTGTAAAACAAAAATCTATAAGATTAAGACACACACACTAAATTAACTAACTTTTATGTCTATGCAAAATGAATGGAATGAAAGGAAACTTCCTTATACTTTATAATTTATTTCATTGTATCTTTCTCTGTAGAAGGCTCTAAGAAATTCACTACAAATTATAGAATAGGCTTGCATGTCAAACATACTTGCGCTGATCATGAATGATTGTATAAGGTCCAGACCAACAAAGCCATCCACAAAAACTTGCAGATCTCTTAGCACAGACTTGCTTTCTTCTGGTACAAAGTACTGGAGACTGGCAATGATGGTCTTCAAGCTGAAAAGGTAAGTCAGCGTTAGCCAAAGAGGCTTTAAAAATAAACATAATATGCAATATTTGTAGGGAAGAGTCACGCTTTTATAAGAGTATGTGCAAAGCATTTAATACAAAAAAACACACAACTGCAGTTGATCTCACAAATAAAACAATGCCAGACATTATAGTGACAACAGTGATGGTTATCTTTCTTCCCTTGTGAGAATTGAAAAATCTGCTTGGCCCATCTCTTTCTTGTAGTTGGTAAGCGGAGATAACACATGTCCTGAGATTCCAGTTTATTGTCTTATATTGTAATAACTGTCTGCTCATATTTCTTAAGTGGAATTATCCTACCAACACCACCCCTAAGATCAACAAAGGTGCATATATTTACTGGGTAACCTCACCTGTTCACTATTCTTTGAAGGGATAAGCTTTGCAGAAGAGAATCAATAGCATCTGCATTTTTCATAAGTTCTTCTACGTTGAAGCCACCACCAAACATATCGAACAGGACTGTAACTCCTTGTAATCCAGAGATTAGATCTGCGATACTGTTTGTCAGGTTTCTCATCATCTCCTGCTTTTCAAATGATGCAGATGTGAGTGATGCTACAATCTATAAAAGAAAATTATTTAAAATAGCATCCTTTATAGCACAGCCTGAAATGCCTTATTTTGTAAAAACTGAACTACATAATAGTATTATATTTGAAAGTATGACATGGCTTCATTATTTTTGCAGCCCACCCACCCACCTGCAAAATCCTAAATCCAAGGAACACAATTTTTTGGACATTTTTGGTATGGTAAACAAAAATCCTTTAACCTTATAACCCTTAAAATAACCCAGCATCAACCCCACCACTATTGATCTACCCTAAACCCAAACTATAATCCCTATAATTTGCTACATTCAATTATAATACCCTCTTACACCTTGGTTATCCAAACTACAAACCTGTGTGACTGAAAGTGCTGTCTTTGCTGCATCTTTCAACAACACTGCTGTAACATTCACATCTGCTGTACACAACAGTCGAGATAGCTCAGAGATGGTCACTGGAGAGAAACTTGGCAGCTCTATCACAGTTCCCAACAGGTTTGCATTGCAAAGTGTTTGCTCAATGTCACGCACATTGCCACTCAAGAACAATGACTGCACATGAAAACAAATAAACACACACACACAAAAATCAGAAACAGGTCAACAGAAATCAGTTGTTGTGGTTTTTCACTATAAAATACAAGTATTTTACACTATGCAAGTATTTTACACTCCTAGCTAAAGATATGCTGAGTAATACTAAAGTGGAGCAGAAAAAGCAAAAACAGAGAGTGAGGATTAAACTACAGAAAAGTTATGTGTGCCTGGAATTAGTTCATACTTCCTTTCTCCCTTTTCTCACTCACACACACATGCACAGTCAAAAACTGGCATAAGAAGTGCAGTGGTTTTGCTTTAATTAGTTTAACTTACCGCATTTAAACTGATTGTGGCATCTAAGAGTGAGGTGATGACATCAGGTGTAAGATGTACAAGTCCAGACAGGTATGATTGTACATCTGTGCTGTTGACCAAGAGGTCCTCAAACCGAAGAACAGCTGTTAGGACAGTACTTTTGTTTAATAAATGTACCCAATACACTCCACTGTATCGCTAACAAAAAGTCACAACTTACAAAGGCAAAGAGCTAATTTTTTTATGGGCCAATAATGCGAAATATACAAACCATCTGAGCTTACCTCTTCCTGCTTTATATTGTCAAAATCAGGTAAAATCTGACTCTCTTAAAGAAATCTCTGATGTCTGCCTGTACAATTGAATCAAAGAATTTTTGCGAACAAGATGCTTTATCACCATCCAGTTTTTCCCCATTGTATTTCATTCCACCTTAACTGACAGACTTCTAAAACTAAGTAATGATATAAAAAAACAAAAACTAAAAAATCCTAACTCTAATAAGAGAAAATTATCTGCAGATTGTTTGCTGACCTGACTTTTGGCTGTTCATGATAGATGCAGCAAAGTGAAGGATATCTCCAACATCCTTATTGCCTAGCAAAGATCCCAGACTTTCTGTTCCAATTAACCCTAACATTTCCGTGAAAATTTGATATAACCTGCAACCAGACACAGAAATAAGGCATCATGTTTGAGGTTTGAGGTATCACAAGAGTTAACTTCCTTGTATCGTGTTATGTAACATTTACTGTTGATTTCAATTTTTAAACATGAAAATTTGGACCCATCATACATTTGCTTTTCAAGTGCCTTTCTACCTATTGTCAGCTAATTTTTGTTTTTAACCAAGGGCAATTTCTTTGACGATGACACTGAGCAGTCCCCAGTAATGTCTCTTTGCATATCCTGAGAAATAATTTATCATTTGTATTTTGATTCGGAATGTTATCAGCTTGTACCATATCGTAAATAAATAACATGCACAGAATAAATAGTGACCTACTGTGTAAGGAAACAAAAATTGCATGTTTAAGAAACTCACTGGTTAACTGCTCCTATAGTGTCTGCAAACATTGGCCCTGCATGCCGAACGCAGTATCCAAGCTGAGTAGTATTTAGTCCTTGGGAAGAAAACAAGGTCTGGAATGATGAGTAGATCTCACTCCCGGACTGAACAAGAGGGCTGCACTCAAAGCTGCTGCTATTTGTCATCAGCTGGGTAATCTGGTAATATGCAACACACACTTTTGTAGTACACAGTGGGTAATCTCATAACTAACTACACACAATTCTGCAACACCTAAACATAAGCTAAAGACAAAGAAGGAATCATGCAGCAACTATGCCAAATCTAAGAACACACACAATTTGGTGAGAAATAATGTATTTTTTAGTCACCACACTACTTATAAAGGTAACTACCATATCCTAAGTCTTAAGATTTGGCCCCCATAATGTATGTGTTTATGTGTCTCAAAGTCATCTGTGCCTAACAATGCTTTCTAACATAGAAAGGATGAATGGATACTTGCATATAAAACACTGTTACATACATAAATTTATGTTAACGCTATACAAAAATTTTTAAATAAATGAGTGATGATGATGATGATGATGATGATGTAGTTTTATAGCGTGCTAGTATCCGCATCACAAAGATGCGCTCAATGCGCGGTGATCCCAGCAGCCATCAAACTGCAGGTCAAATGAAAACTTCAAAAAAGTTTAAACGAGTCTTAAGATTTTTCTTTGAAAGATGCAATACTATCAGACTATGAGTGCATGTGCATGGAAGTGAATAAACATCTGCATGAACGTACACACACAGACTAGCAGCATAAATACCTACCTCATCAAAAAGGTTCCACAAACCAGCTGTTTTGAGGGCTTCAACACCAGCAGCAATATCAAGTCCTTTGTCTGTGACCATGGCACAGGCAACGTCATCTAATACTGCAAACACATGCATCATTTCTTTGTAGAAAATACATTTTTATTTTGCCAGTGGCTTTCCTGTATGCCTCATTCTGATTGTGGGTACCATTTGTGATTAGACCCTGACTACAGTATAGAAGGTTGACAGTTCTAGGTTCAGTCAGGCCAGTGAATGGAAATATTCCTTATAGCTAAGCAGTGATGGATATCAAGATTATCAAGGTATAAAGTGACAAACAGAGTTGGGCTTCCCTCTTCCTTCATGCTGTACACGTTCCTCTTATCAGTCTTCTTCTACTGTGTCTTCAACACAGTGAAGCACTTACAGGTCACTAGTAACTTTGACCTAACACACATTTCTACTGTTGCTGACTATAAATGAGCTCACACATTTAAAGACACATACAAACACACACATATGCAAACACACATAGGCATAACCATCCAAGGACTCTGATTACTCACCTGGAATAAAGGCAAGTACATTGCTGGAAATCTTCATTAGCCCAGCCACTATTTTCAGTGCTTTCTGGCTTTCCTGAAAAGCCTGGGTCCCTTGGAGGATGCTGACATAATTCTCACATAGCATCTCCACACTAAAATCATACATAAACATAGTTACCATCATCAATAAAGCAAACATTTTATGCATAATTAACACTGATTAAAAAATCATGGGATATGTCAGCTATATGTCAGAACTTCCAGAAATTTGTGCCAGGTAAAAATCTCTTCCTTTTTTTTTTTGCACTTAAGGGGTGTGAATTGGTGAGAACCACCTTAAGATAAGCACTATTTATAATAACAAAAGAAAGGTGCAGAAGTGTTCTGTTTCTTACAGAAACACGTTTTCTACATGAAAGCATATGTGTGTCGATGCATGTGCTGGCACTACTCCCCTCAACCCCCGCCACACACACACAAACACACCCATGCTCCTCTCTGAGTTAAGACCAGTCGCTGATATGCACAGGCACAATACCACACACACACAAAGTACCTATTTGAGTAAGAGACCAGACGCAGAAGTTGCTGTAAGAGTATGTAGAGCCAGGGTTCACTGCCCTCAGCATAAATGGTCCCCTTTTGTAAATTCTCAATGCCTGTCACAAGAGACTGCATTGTTCTGTACATATCTTCCCATATACTGTAGTCAGATGAGACATTCCTGAAGTCCCTAAAAATGAGCTGTTCAAGCTGTAAAGATATCAAGTGGCATATAAATGAATTATAACCCCAACAGTACATGTCCCTGTTTAGTCAAAACTTATTTTTTGGGGAATCTCTGAGTTGCTTTTAAAGTTCTCACAATTAATAGCTTGTAATTGTAAGCTTGGCTCAATTTATTAACAAAAGAGGATCATTCATCTTGAATTAAGATTTTTCGCTAAATTAAAATCAGAAAGGGAAAATGTCCTTTGCCATTTTTTGCCCTCACAAATGAAAATAAGTACTTTGGTCTGGACAATGATGTTTAATGTTTAAATTAACTACTGTTTCTCTAGTCTTTGGCAGAAATAACATATATTAAACAAGAACTCTTGTATACCCTATTTCCTGACCAAAATGGTTTGCTCCATAGAGCTGTTGTACATTTTTATTTTAGGGTAAGCACTTGTCACATCTAATGGATTACAGATTCGTTTGACCAGATGTCAACAGTAAATGTGTATATTATGTCATGGTAATTTATGCAATAGAAACTACAAATGAAATTTTCTTAAATAAAAGATCAGCTGGACACACCTCAAGCAGCATGTCCCCTGTGTTAAACATATCCAGCAGCTCCTGTAAACTTGAACTGTGGTTGGTGACAGCAGAGCAGAAAGACTGTTGTATTGCTGACATGGCTATACCACTTGGGAAAGTGAAAGTCTTGTTAAAGGACAGAGGGTTACACACTATGTTCTCGAGCTGAGCTGGATCGGTCAACCTGTAGATCTGTTGGTACAAATGTGGATTTGACCCATTTAAGAAGACTGATGTTGTCTACAAATTGTCTGAGCTGGGTAAATATAAAGATCATAGGTCTTAATGTGTACACACATATATATACATAAACACAAAGAACATAAACAATATTTTAATCAGTACCATGCAGTTCAGCTTCTCTTGATAAAATCTTAGTGCAATCCAAAATATGCAAACCATTGTCATGATGGTGCTCTCAGGTGTACACATTTGCTGCCTGGGTCCAGAAAGTGCACTTTTAAACCATTGTATTTTTGTTAGAACCTTTATTTAATATATTTTCAGAAATCTTTTTTAACATTTACCCCAGCTATTGATCCTTTCCTTACAGAACTAAGGAAAATCAATTAAAGTTCTCACCAAAGAAGGATTAACAGCAGCAGCCAACATTTCAGCTGCTGAGGTTGGACCAAAAATGTTATTTAGGAGTTTAACCACTTTCTCTGAGTCTGGTAACAGATTCTTCAGTCTGATACTTCCTGATCCATCTGAAATGGTACATTTTTAAACTTGAGGATGAGAAGGAGAAAGATATAAGGATAAAAATATTAAATGACTTCATGCATAGTGTTTAATAACGGATGGTGATAACTGCAGTTATAATATTAAGTATTCTTTTGAGTTCTCTGAGTACAAGATAATAGTGATTGTGACAGATTTTGAATTTACTAAGAATGAGGTCAGAGTGTATCAGTTTCTATACAACTATTCTAAATAACATTTTATTTGCAATAAGCAGAAAAGTTACCACAAATTAAGGCAATATTATTACAAATCCAATTTTTACAGAAGGTATAGCGTTTGTTAGGCAGTTAGAGACACAAATGAATTTAAGTAGTTCTAATCTCATTTCTTCTAAATAGCTATAAATAAATATTTACCTGCATGAAACACACAATCATGCTGGCATTATATCAGGAAATGACTGACATTTATATTTTTCCTCAAATGTTTTTACACCAGATGCAAATGTAATTTGAAAAAAAAAATCACCTGTCACATCATGGAGAACGCCATTCAAAAACTGTCCTGCTGAGTTAAGGAACCTGAGAACCTGCTTGAAGGCCAGCCAGTCCTCAGACAAAAAACTTGTGCGGTCAGCAATCTCCATGGCAGACATCAGGCTGTAATCATCATGTAGTAATAATACAATTAGACATCATGCTGTAATCATTATGCATTGTAGAAGAGCTCAACAAGTGCCATACTGCAGGATAACCAAATTCTTTCACACGACAGTAGTTGTCTGTCAAGAGAGCCCCTTAGAGACTGACCGCTCAAATGCAAGAACAAAGTCATGGTCATTGGCAATGTCACAGCAGATATCAACATGACATGAGAATGGATTAAAGCACCCAATAACTTTAGGTACTTGGGAGCCACCTTCTCCAAATATGGCAGCTCCACACCAGATATCTGCATTAGAATTGCAACAGCAACAGAAGCAATAGGCTGTAGAGGGTCTGGCAAGGCCATAACATCAGGTTTACTACAAAGCACAATCTGCACAAGTACCTTGTAGCCCTGATCCTGTTTCAGAGATGTGGATTCTGCTTGCCAGGGAGGAGAATTCAGCCATTTGAGAACAAGTGCCTGAGGAGGGTGCTTTAGATCTCACACAGGGAACATAAAACCAATGACTGCATGTAGCATGGTCACTGTTACTAATTAAATAGTGTTACTACAGTGAAAGTGTGCCATCCGCTGGCTCCTATAATGGGTATTTGACCCATCACCTGACCTGGTCAGAGTCCACTGTGATGTTTTGACCTGGTTCGTCTAGACCAGACCTGGGCAAGGGCCGGCCCGCGGGCTGCATCCGGCCTGCCTCCTGTCTCTGACCGGCCCGCCCGCTGGCCCACCCGCCAGTATATATACAGTATATTGGGTAAAACTGAGTTAACTATATTAGTCTGGCCCTCTAAAACCATCCCAATTTCTCATGCAGCCCTTTGGGAAAATTAATTGCCCACCCCTGGTCTAGACCATTCTAGCAGGTGTGTGTGTGTGACTGACATAAGCCCTGTTAACCAGAATGTTTGATGTGAGAGTGCTTGCATGACTAGTAGTTAGTAGATGCTCCTAGATGTTTTTGTACGTGATACATAAGCCCTAAATATGGCGAAGAAGAGTGGCAGAATGGGGTACAGAGAGAGACAGCAACGGAATGAGCGAAGAGAAAGGAGAAAGCATAAAGACAGAAGAATCCAAGGAAGACCTAAAATAGCGGTCTTACGTGTGCACAGTGTTATTTAGCAGAGCAGTTTTCATGATGTTCCATATACGGCTCAAGGGATCCTTGACACTTTGCTGGCTGCTGTCACTAGTGGTGCTGAAGTATGTAGCCAGCCTCTCCAGACTGTTCATAAGTGTTATCCAACCCATGCTGTGGTCTGTCATGTCCCCCAACATGAAATTACATGTCCCAGTGCACGAAGTGCCATAGTCATCTGAATAACATGTGGTTACGCAGTTCAGACTGGCATACTTGAAATACCTGTACACCTGCATTGACAGAAATAATAGTCATCCATTCCTGAAAGCATTGGTGACCATCTTGTTGGTTAGCCCAGCAGAAGCACCTGTAAGTATTTCTGACACATGTTGCACCCACAGAAATTTGAAGACAACTCCAACAATTCCATTCTAGTTTGAATATTCTGAAAGTCTTTCATGCTTTGAATTTAATACAAAGGGTATTGAATTAGTGCTGATAAAACAAAATACTTGTATAACAGTATGCCTGATATAAATCAATTCATCAAAAATTTTTACAAAATTGATATTGCAAACTGAATACTGATAATTTAAAAGTGTCCTTTGCTTAAAATATTCAAATTTTTTGTTGCGCCTTCAAAGTTCCCTTTGCTTAAAATGCTTATGTTCTCAATTTTGTGCATTTTTCTTAGTACTGCTCTTCTCTATACTACTCCCGCCCCTAACCCTGTGGCTAGAACTTACATCAACAAGAAAGGCATAGATCTGGACATCTGTGGCCCCAAACTTCTCAAGTTCTTTAATCCACAGTGATGTAGGAACCTGACATAATCTCTTTGTGACAGAGGGTTCAAGTCCAGCAGATGTAAAAATGGAGTCTGGAAGACTCCCATTGCAGAATGTGTTATTGAGGAAGGTTGGGTGGTTTGCAAATCTATTAAGCTGAAAGTAGAACATTAAACATTTGAAAAAAAACAACCCCATAACCCTGTTTTACACATTTTACAACCATAGCTCTACAGCTGACATTTAAACCTCAACTGGTGATCAATGTTCATATTTGTCTATTGCTATGCTTAGGAAAAAATACAAATCAATCAATGAAATCTACTGCACTCTTCTGAATTATATGGTCTTCATGTTTGGTCTTGTCATGTGCCCACTCATAAATAATTCTACTCAAATTACTAGTGACAGTTTCATAGTTTTACCATTGGCTGCAGCGATGCTGATTTCATCAGGATGTACAATGAAGAAAAATCAGTGAGCACTGGCAAGGCATCAAGCAGACGGTTTGGATCTTGAATGATTGCTGATAAAGTCAGTCCAGCAGCTGTTGACAGATATTTCTTTGGCAAGGAGTTGCAAGTCATAAAAATTCACAATTGCATGCATGTATCCACACACACACATACGGACTCTCATAATTATTGACTCATTTTTCTCACTCACCACTGAACTTGTCCAGAAGGTTCACCATTGGTACAGAAACGAAGTTATTGATTCCAAAGAGCATTCTTTCAAATTCTGTGTTCCTCAATGGCCCATCAATGGCAATGCCAAGGGCTGACAAAATTCTGAACAGTCTGCACAGAAAAAAAATTCAGTATACTTTTAATAGCTTGTAAAACCCATAAATGTAACTCATCTAAGATAATTATCCTAAAGCACCCAGGAATTTAAAAAACCATTCATTTTTCATAAAGTTCTTCAAGACCTATCATTTATGTTGTTTAAGGTGAAAACACAAATGTCTTTCATAAACAGCCTGCCAAAACCTAAAGCCAACTAATGTTCTTTTCTTTTTTTTTGATAATTTCTCTAAAGTTACACACTTACATCTGGGGGTTCTCAACAATGTTCTGCAAGGCATCGAGCAAAGATTTGAACTGGAACTGGCCAACAAGTTTTGGGTCAATTACAGGAGGTGAATTTGCCAAATGCTGCAGTAGTGTGGCAAATGTGTTGATGTTGTCAACATACTGCTGAAACTGTGGTATAACTGGCAGGCTCATGTTCCAAATTGTTGTCAGCTGAAAAGAGTATAGAAAAATCCATAGTAAAATAAACCATCTCTAATATAACACCAGATTTTAACTTTCTGAAAGCAAATTTTTCTTTTACATACTTAATTTCTCTTACAAGTTAGTGTTAATTAAACTAGTAATATGGCTAGAATAATATAAATAGAGAATATGAAACATTATTTACACTACTCAGTCCATTAGCCAGGCCTCACCTTAGATTGAAGTTCTATGTAGTCAATAAACTGCTGAAAAGCTTCAGGTAGTGAAGATGTTAAAGAGCACATAGTGGTCTCCAGACTTGAGACAGCGGGAGTAACTGATGTGGAGTTTGCTAAGTACACAGCCAGGGATCTTGATCCACACAAGTTTTGCAGCAAAGTCATGTTGGATGCTACCTGTACCATCTACACAGAAGGCAGACAATCCTTACTTTTATGTTTGAGTGTGTTTGACAAAGTGTAATGCCAGCACTAGCACTAGAATGCACCATCAACTTAAGCAATGCCCTCTCTTTTCTTCCAAAATCCGTACAGCAAATGCTAAATCAAACATGACAAGTACCCTGCAAACAAACTCTTTCAAGGAAAAAAGAAAACACAAACCCTTTCAAGACTAAACTGGTTTTGAAGCCAGGACTGAAATGATAGTTGGGTGACATTGAGATAGGCTTGCATCAGATTAACCAGGGTCTGGCTCTGACCTAGAAGCATAGACATGCTGACTCCATCTTCTGAAATAAAAGGAAAAAATATTAAGTGGCATCTTTCTCACAGCGTATTGTCTCTCATGCAAATTTTTCTCCATCAATAGACATGCACATCTTGAGTGATAGAGATGTAAGGGCAATATAATACACCAGTGCAAAGTATTTTCAAAATTTAATTGTAAACCCAACTGAAAATATTAGACTTGTCCAGATGGTCACTTAGCCCTCTGATACTTCAGAAGGGCACATTTTATGCTGTGGGTTGGGAGCTGAATACACCCGATTACTGCAGTGGGGCACTGTTTATGCTGCACTATTTTTAGACATGCCCTGTTGTTACTGCCAATACTGTTTCTTATAAAATGAAACACTCCACAAGCAATAATTAAGAATGTTGACATCTATATTCTTACCTAGAGTGGCATTCAGGCAGCTGTTGATGATCTCCATGAAGATATTCATGGTGTTTATTGTCCGACCCATAACAGATGCCACAGCAGAATCTCCAAGAGAGGGCCATACCAACTCTGCCAGCTGGCCAGACCTAGTGCAGTAGTCATTTTTGTCATTTTGAGGCAAGGTGAATAAACTTAATACAAATAAACTTTCCAATCTTTTTTAGTACTTCTGTAATCCAACAGAAATATTTGTAGAAATAATAAATAGAACAATAGAGGAAGGGATAGTCATGTTACCAAAATGTAAGTGTCTGTGAAATAATGTCAAATTAATGTCATGGCTTTTTCCAAAGCACTCACCATACACTTGTAAGATTCATAAGCCTCTGTCCAAAGGAGCTTCCTAGTCTGTTTAAGACATCTTGGAACTCAATCCAGTCTAAAAAGTCCTCAGATGATCGTGACCCATTCTCATAATCTGACACAAGCTGGATGACTGTGGCTACGAGGTGCTGGACTTCTGCACTAAATCCACTGACATTCAAGTTAGCATTGCCAGTAAGGACAGCACTCCAGAGAACTGATATCTGGTCGTTAAAAAAAAAATAATAAAGGTGATGGATTATGTAATTATTACAGTGACCACATACATTTTAAGCCACATAAATAAACAGATCATATGACACTGCAGAAAAACCAGCAGATTAGATGTTCAGGCCTTGCTTTCTATCCTAACAATAGATAAGAGGTGCAAGACAACTAGAAAAGTCTCAGCTGAAATTAATGTTTAAGTGATTGCAGATATAATAACTGTTGCATATATATAAAAGAACTATATATATGTTTTTCTGAAAAAAATGTTTCAGCAATTTTGAAAATGCTGAAACAGAACTATAAAGATATAAAATCATCATCTCTAACTTTGTTCTTAGGAACCTTCAAACCAAGCCATTATACTGGTACTTGTTTACATTTCTTACAATGGATAATGAGAACTCACTTGCTGGTAAAGCTGATATCCATTGGCCTGGCCCATAATGGCTTGCCACATCATGACAGTGGAGTTGGTCTTGCACACAGATTGCTGCAGCTGCTGAAGCACTCTACTGCTGTTGCCAGGGGGAGCGAAGGCCGAAAACAGCTGAGGCCCACAAAGAGCTGCTAAAACATCCCTCTCCATGAAGAGAGCTGCCAGCTGAAAGTGTAATACAAAATATAGGATGGATATTGTAATCAATATGTAATATTAAAAAACAACAACAATAATAATGATGATTTATATAGCATTTTTACAATGATTTGCTAAGAGCGCTTTACATTATTAATATACAGACTGAATCCCCAACAATTATGCACCCATATTCACATATAACAGACATGCTCACTTCTACAACACATACCTGCTCATACACAAGGCAGGTGACAGACACATATTATGCACTCTCATTGTCAGGACAGGGTCAGAGGATTTAAATACATTTAAAATGTTTCACCTGTTTAGGCAGCAAGTCTAGATTCATCAGCTCCTCCACACTGTAAGGGTTTTCAATAAAGGGAATCACAATTTGTCCAACTTCAGTATTGTTTAATAATGCCACCAAGGTGATTGGTCGATCTGTCAAAACAGCAGGAGAACATAACAGTTATGCAAGAGGAAACTAGTAGACAAGAATTTGCATGTCTTGAAATAAAACTTCAAAGTACTAAAGCAATATCTTCTGTTAAAAATGGAAAAAAATGTACCAAAAACCTTAAATATAAACTTTTTTCAAGTTCTAATTTTCTTTAACAACAATTAATATGATCTAATAAAGCACTTAAAATTATTTCAGGATAGTCTGATTTTACTTTTTATTTAAAAGAAACACTGCTGATGAAGCAAACTTAATATCTACAGTTGTTAATTTTTTTGTTGTTGAAAGTAATGATACATTTCACAAGACAGATTAAGTCAAAGCATGTCAAAGATTTACAGAAATAAATCTCTGATCCTCACTTTTTAGGTCATCGAAGAAGCTATTAAGGCTGTGCAGATAAAGCTGTGCCACTTTTATAGCAAAAGCAATGTGCTTCTCTCCTGTACTGCTTACAAGACCCTCTATCAGAGACAAAAACCTGCAATGTTGAAAATATTATTAATGTTAGTGAAGAATGTATTAACATATTAAATGTTATCATGAAATGACATTATCCTACCATGTCCATTTACTCAAGATAATCTTGAAAATTATTTGTATCATTTTTGAAATTCAAAAAAAGTAAATAGCGAATAAGATTTTGTACTATCCTCAGTTGCCATCTGAGAGGCGGTGAAAAGAAAAAGTCATTGTATACAATTACTGTTCTTTTTTTTCTCGCCACCTCTCAGCTGGCAGCTAGTAACATTTTCACTTCATGACTAATCAACTTCCAGCACTATTTATCTTTATTTCCCTTTCCCTATAGCAAGCATTCCTTTCACAACAGTAGTCAAAGTTATGAAGCAAGAGTAAATCATTGCCCATGGGCAGCATGAAGAATTCAAGGACAAGAATCTTGTTTCAAAGTTATAAAGTGAGGTCTACACCTTGCAGATGAAGTTTTATCCCTGAATCTGTAGTTAAAACGTGAAGGCAAAAGTGTCCTGTGGTACAAAAAACATGATGTAGTGTTCGTGTAGTCTTGACATCACTTTATAACTTCAGAAACAAACAAGCATTTTTCCTGCAGTTCCCCATTTTGCCTTGGAGAAACAACTTCCTCTTGCTTCATAACTACAGTCCCTGGATGTATATTCTCACATCCTGAGACACTGCTTAACCCTGACTCTTCATCTACAGTCATACTGAAATTAATTTTAAGTAAGACATGGCCACCAAATTAACAGATGTTACATTAATCCATGGACATCGTGTCAGCATATGAAAATACAACATCACATAACAGCTTTTTAACAGTCCCCACTGTATCTTCCAGCCACGTGCAATTTGAAAATCTTAAAGGTGTATCATGTCAGCGATATTTTGTATTCTGTAGAAACTGACTGAAACTATATGAACTAGTCATGGAAGACTATAACAGAGGTGGACAAAATCAACAGAGGTGGAAAAGCAAAGTTGCTGCCCAACATGCCATATCCCACACAATGAAAAGAAAAGACAGCAAAAATATAAATCTATACACCAATAATTATACCACAGACCAAATTTAAACATACACATTAAAACTTACAGGTCTGGATTTGCAAATGAAAAGCCCTCTTCCAAAGTCTTCAGATAGGATTCCCAAGCTTCTGTAATAATTGTCACATTCATGCTGGCTAGTCTTGCAAGATTGTATCCATCAAAGGTCACAGACGATATGCTGGATAGGTTTGTAAAGCGCTCCATTAAATTGTTAAAGGCAGCAAATTCAGCCTGGATGTCCAGTGGCTGAGTGATGTTCATAGCTGCTTGGATCTGGACATAAAAATGCAAGTGACCACTATTATACCCTTCTTATCACCTTTTTTTGTATTTTTGAATCTCATCATAATTCACAACAAGTAGATTTTTGGTTGCTTGCTTTTTGAAACTCATCATAATATTTTTTTAAAAGAAACATTTCTGTTTGATTTCCTTTTCACTGACCTTTTCAGTCAAGGCATTTATCATGAAGTTTTGGCCAAGTTCAGTCTCCAGCTGTGTGAAATTGAGACTACAGAAGACTCTCAGCACCTGGGTGATGTTGACTGTGTCAGGAACCATCAGGAAAGAATAGTACTCAGTGCTCAGGCAGAATGTTTGGTACAAAGCATTTGGAGTTTGTACCAATGATGAAAATTCTATCTCCTAATGGAAAAAAAGACAGCCATCTTTAAAAAGTCTCACGATGTTTGACTATTCTGCTGTCATCTCTGACAGCAATATCTTTGTTATTCGAACATAGCAAGAACTATAAAATAACAATAAATATCACTCAAGTGCTAACAATAATAAAACAAGATAAACCATTGTGAATGTTACCTGTGTTAGATTACATGTCAATCATCATCTAAAAGCTTGTGCTTTGTGTGTGTGTATAAGACTATGTGTATGTAAGAGAGAGAGAGAAGGAGGAGGAAACTGGTGCTATACCCCGAGCCAGCAACTAAGGCTATAACATGGCAAACAGATGCGACATGGAGAGAAAGAACAGCATACCTGAGATGAGATATGAGAGAGAGATTATACAGAAGAAATGCAGAGGGAATTGAAATCACACAAATTTTATAATTATTAAATTTAATTATTAAATTAATATTCTTTAGAGGGACAAAAAACTTTGACAACGTTAATAATAAGATAAAACAGCAAAAGTAACTTAACTCACCTTGATTGGCTTGATGCTAATTGTAAGAAATGATGAGATGAAATAACAGACGTAATTTATGTAACTCACCTTGCTTGGCTTGATAATGATGGTAAGAAATGCAGTGACTATGTCAGGCTGAGTCTCTAACATTGCATCCACCATCTTGCGGAATGTGGGACTCTCGGAAAACACAGATGAAAGGTCTAGCGATCCACCTTGTATAGCTAGCCTGCGGGTAAATGCATCCAAAAACTCAAGTATCACAGCTGAGCTCTTTAGGAAACTGTCAACAACCTGCAGCTGTGGAACATCAGCCACAAATCCCCCCATGAGGGAGGTGTACTCCCCAGCAAGGCGCCACATGTCTGTCAAAATGTTAGGATTGTCTATCATGCCAAATAGACTGCTGGCATTGAAGGATGGAGGATTTCTCATCAAGTTCTCTATATTGTGCTGGAGCTTTTCCACTTCTTTGAAAATTGCAGACATGTTAGCAAAAACATTTGCTGAACCCAAGCTGTCAATTAGTTCCTGGATGTTGAATTCATCTGAAACTGATGCCAGTATCTGTATGAAATTGCTTGAGCAGATGGCAGCTCGAAGCGCTGTTGTCCCCGATGTTGTAGAGAGATGAAGAAGCTCCTCCAATCTGCCTGTGGCACAAACAGAGTCCTGAATATTCACACCCTCACTAAATATTAGCTTCAAAAAGAGCTGAGTACTGTTCACAGGGGCAGACAGCAGAGAATCCAATGCATCACCTTGAATGCCAAGGGTGTTGAAGAAATTTTGGAAGGCAGGAATCTTACTGAACACATCTTCAAATGCGAGAGTCTGGTTCTGTAGTGCTGCCAGGTTAAGGTTGATGAGTTTCAGTACACTCTCAACAAGAATACCAATTTGTCGGAAAGGGTCTTGAGGTAAAATGTCAGCTATCTTCTTCACAAACTCTTCAAACCTAAGGAAACAGATGCCGGTTGTAAGACAAGATGATACAACACAAAAATCCATCTGCCTGCTTTTATCTGCCCATAACTTCTAGCTTCTCTGATGCTGTCGTTGGGCATATATCCGCATGTTCTATGAAATTGATGTTCAAATTGAATATAAATCCAGAATGCATAATTAGTATTACACTTGAAATTAAAATGATAATTATTTCTAAGAACTGTTAGTAATTATAACTTACTCTGCAACAATGCGTGCTGGGTCTTGTCTTGTCATGCTGTAGGACTCTAGCAGCTGCAGCCAGTATGACCCATTGCCCCATCCAGCGGGTAAGGTAAATAGTGGTGGGTTTTGAATCCATTTTGCAAATAAGTTTACAACACGGTTCAGAACTTGTGAAAACTTAGCCCAGTCAACTGTTTCTGATCCATTCACCTGGTTTTGAAAGGACAATAATTTGTTGTTGCTTAAGATCTGATCAGAAGAGTTGGAATCTCATTTGCACTCATACACATTTAAGTGTGCACATCTCCAAACACTGTCTATGATTGCCTAACAGACTTTCTTTATTTTTCGAAGAGGAGAAACCAAAGTGTGCATCAACATAAAAATAAAGGTAAAATGAAACCAGTTACCGCTCGTGCAAACTTCTCAATGCCCACAAAGTTCATCAGCTGTTGCTCTAAGAGTTGTGGGTTTATTACACACAGCTTGGCGTTCAATGCTACTAGGTCTATAGTAACACCCGAAGGCACAGTGAGATACTGTGACAGACCAGCTCCACCATTACAGAGCATGGCAAAGGCTGTTGTCAGATTTCCAGCAGCAAAAAGAGGTTTAAACTGCAGAAAAAAAATAAAAGCAACTTTGTCACAAGGATTCCATCAAGAAAAGCTGCTAAAATAATTCAGTGTATATTTTGGTCTGATGTTAACGATTGTATCAAGCTTATTTGAATCCAGCAGAGTACTTAATATTATAGATTTATTTCTATATTTTCATTTCATAAATCTTCAAAAAAAAAAAAAAAAAAAAGAGTACCATTAAAAACTAAACAAAGAAGTTGAGGGAACAAATCACTTAGGATGCTTTATTAAAAGGATCGTTTTAAACAAGCTTAACTCTTTATTGATGGAATTGCTATTACATGTTAAATGTAGTTTTTAGACTACACATGTCTGAGTAAAATAAAGAGTTACTGTCTTCAAGTCATCACGAGTTTTAACTCTCTAGCTGTTCTACTTTGTATCAGTTAAGATTTCACAAGCACCGTACTGGACAATGCAAGACCCAAGACCTTCAGCCTTGTGACACTTATTAAACACACCTGTTTTGTGTTGACCGATTCAAACAGTACTTCAATTACACCTGGCTCCTCAATCAGGATTATGAGTTTTTGAATGTCTGGTGCTCCTAAGAATATTTTATCCAAGGAAAGACTGGTTTCTAGGCAAAGAAGAAAATCAAGTCAGTTAAACTAAAACAACCAATGCAGAGAAATTATAACTTCTATGTCAACAATGTCACATTAAATAAAAACAGAACCTGACCCAGCCTGCAAAACTAGTGGGGTATTAGTGGGCCCACTACTAAAATGGTCTTGGTGTTTATGTTTGTGTCAGAACTCAGCGCTGAGGTGTCTATGTTACTATTTATTACTAGTGTTGTATTGTAAAGTCCTGAAACCATGGCAACCAAAAAATAACATGCATTGGCAGCCTCAGGCAATCATTTTGTTTTGTTGTTGAAAGAATGCACAATTGTCCAGTGTCAGCATGTTGGTTGGATCATTAGTTCCGTGACAATCACACAAAATCCAAAGCCCTAAATTGAAGATAAAACAGACCAACCATTTTCAAAGACCAGCAACTTCTCCATCACAAGCTCGATGAACCTTGCAAGAGGGTCTAAGAAACCCAGCTGTTGTGACAATGTTGGAAAAGTATTCAACAGGTCTCCAAACAAACTCATCTGAAAGTCAGGTGACCTGAAAGTATTGGTTGTGTCATCCACAAAATCAAAATATAGATTGATAGATGACATGCAGATAACAAAATTTATATCTGTAGCTATGGGAAGCAACATCCTCTTCATTTGGAAAACCCTTTAAAATAATGCTACAGGCTTTCATTTCAACAAAGAAAACTTTGCAAGGAAGCTGACTTCCATCTTTTAAAAAAATATTAACTTCACAAAGTACCTGGCTATGTTTATTTCTAAATAAAGAAAACTTCACAAACTGGTAATATATCACGAGATAGAAAACTGTACCAAGAAACTGCTGGCAAGACTTACATCCATGTGGCTAGTAAGCTGCTGTTTGTAGCCCAGCCAATCACCTGCTTCATTGCCTTATTCCAGAGAGAAGTGTTAAGTAGGCGCCACTCCATCAGTCCTACAGCAGGAGAAGAACTTGAAGACAATGATGAAATTCGGTCGATCAGCTGCATTATTTTACCTGTAATGGCTGTTTTGTTGACTAAGCTGGTATTAGACGGTAGAAACTGGCAGAGAGAACAATTTGTCAGTAATATGATGTTTCGAAGACAAAAAAATAAAATCATAAATTACTTTCCTTTTCTTCCTTTTTATGTTACATATTTAAAAATTTAATTGATACTTTACAGCAGGAAATAATGCCTTGACCTGGTAAAGCAGATGAGGGTACTTGTTGTGCTAGATGAAAGCAAATAGTATGGCACCTTATGTTCTCCTCATTTCTCTCTTTAGATCGAGGCCTTCTTTCCTGTTGTAAGGTAGACCAGATTTGGACTTTATGAAGATTACTTTTTATCATTCTTCTCCTCTTATAAAGATACTCCACCCACTAGACTATTTTATTATTCCAAAAGGAAAATCTAAATAAGCCGCTGAAAGACCCTGAAATAATTTCCTCTAAACTACACCAACATCACTAATATCAACATTACAATTATCTTTCACTCACAATTTGTTGATACTGATTGAGGTCTCCCTGGTATTCTCCCAACTCCTTCAAAAACTCTGTAACATTGAGTGAACACAGGGTAGCCTGCCATTGGGTAATGTTCAGTTTTGAGCCTTCTGGTACTCTAAATATGGTCTTCAGGTCTTGTCCACAGAATGTTTCTAGAGAAGAGATGTGTGCCAAAATTGTGATCTGCAAAGGAAGACATTAACTGTCACTGAACGATATCAACATTGACATCTTCAGCCAGGATAACTTTCTAGAGAGCTTAAAGTATTAATGGGAAGCAAATTTTTTCTGTTGATTAGGTAAAAGCTCAGAGCAAGATAATATTTCCACAAATAAGAGATAATACCTTTGCTCCATTCTTGAGATATATGTCTACAGACATTACCATGAAGAGAAATAGATCAAAACCATGACACCATGATATGCTTAATTAAAATACCTTTCCAGTTCTCCTACTGGCTAAGGTCTTCATATTAAAAACACATCTGCACACAGTCCTGACTTCTGATCTTTAGTCCCAGTATTCATTCAGTTTTTTAATTGATTTTATCAAGTTTATAGTTATTGACATTTAATGCCAGTGTATCAATTCGAAAAAAATCCCATATATGAAAGAATTTGGTTAAGATATTCCACAGACTAAGAAATTAACAAGCATAAAGTGCACAGATAGGATCTATGATGACAGGATGTCATCTTATTACCTTCTGTGGACTGTATAGACTGGTGTACACAACAGTCTCATATATTTCTGGCAGGTAGTCCAGCAAATAAAGAGCTTTCAGAACTGAGGGGTATCCACTGTACATCTCCCTTGGTGATCCAACTGTCAGATAAAGCATGCACATATTGTAAGAGTCTTTTCAATGCCTTTAAGATATAACATTTATGATATAGAAATTTAAGAGGAAAGGAAAGAAGTTACAGGCACTTAAAAAAAACTTTCATCATTGAAAAGAGCTTTAGTGCCTAATTATATGAAGGATTGATATTCTTGTTCCTTACTATGCTCTGACGTACAGATGTTCTAGAGGAAGAAACTCATGAGAATTATTTTCATGATGGTGAAGACACTAAACTGTAAGCCAGCATTTATAGGATTGTAGAACTGTGGAATTGGTGTGGTAAAGTCTAAATAATGCAGCATAAAAAAACCAGGTAAAAAAAAGAAGAAGAAAATAATGTAAAAAAAATTTCACAGGCAATGTAAGACCATCACATCAGCTTGAAAGGTGTATTCGAAGCTCTTAAAGGTATTTAAAATAACACTTTATTTATCCCAAAGGGCAATTTATGAATTTTGCAGATATGTCATTATGGTATGTCTTTATTTACTGCTGTATCCTAATGATTAGAATATCAGTGAGACTACAAGTGAAGAGTCAGAATAATTATTTGGCACCATAATCTCAACTATAGTGACCCAGGATGCAATATGACCAATGCATTCTGGTGGGAATGGCTAAAGGTTGAAAGGATGCAAGGACAGAAGGTACAGTGTCAAGAGATTATTTCAAAACAGAAAGGAATTGCAGTGTACTAGTTATCATCTATGAGAGTGAAAAAACTTTTATGAAAGTTGTGCAATACATCTCCAGTTAAGCAAGATTTCAGTAAGTGATATCTTCATACTTTATTTTAACCCGTTAAGTTCCCATTTACTTATTAGAAGGTACTCACGTTGAAGGGATGTCAGCATCTGAGTCAATACTATGTCTACAACTGCCAAGGAACTGGAACTGCAAACATTCGCAAGTTGCCCAGTAGATGCTTGAGTCAGATTTGTAGAAGAGGAGCAGAAAATTTGCTCAAAAACTTCCACCATTGCATCAGCAGATCTGTAGAATAACCAGTTCAAAATAATGTGTCCTCTTAGTAAAACATGTATAAGAAGATTAGAAGACTTTATTATGGCCTATCTTTGAAACCAATCAAAGATTTACTTTCGCATTACATTTAGGTAGATTCAGAACAAGTGAAAACAAAAGGGCTTGCTTTTTTTTTTTAAATTATGAGAAAGCTCAATTTCTACATGAAATTCACAAATCCAATTCAAAACCATGCTTACAAGTAAGAGCTCCAAGATTCATTTAGTCCTGAACCTAGCCTTGCAGCCACAGCTTCCCAAACAGAAGAGTTAAAAATGCGAAGACTTAAGAGATTAGATTCCAGGGGAGCAGTTGAAAGTTGTGGCAGCAAGTCCACAAGATCTCTAAGTTTGTTCACTGTTAATGTCACATTAACCATCAGTGAAATGTTTGGGTTGATGAGCTGTGAGAAAAACAGAAAAATTTGTTAAGGCTGGCATGGTAAGTTACAAAGGAAGTGTAGATAAGGAAATAGTTATTATGTAACAACACTGGAAGAGCTAAAATTAATATCAAGGAAGATGCATGCTTCATTACAATCTTTGCCACTATCTCAGACTTTTACCCCAATGACTTAAGCATAATCTGGTTGAAAATAGTCCCTGAATAAATACTGTTTGTACAAGCATTCTCTAATGTATACAACAATGCTCAAACCTACCAACACACTGCAGTTATTCGAAATTTCAACCTCTATCATTAAATTATTTTAAATGTTAGAAGATGTTAACTGAATAACAATGGAGGAAGGTGATAAAGGAAAATTTTAGGAGTGTGAAGGTCAAGGGTTGGAGTGTGAGGGAGTCTTCGTAGACAGTATAGCAAAGAAAGTTGTCCTATCCAACTTGTGAGTTGGAGTGTTAGGGGAAAAGTTTTTAGAGATGTTTGCAAGATTGAATGATGATCTTTCATTTAGTCTCAAGTGTTCTGCTGTGTGCCAGGAAAGATATATACCAGCCAGAAGTAGTGCATTTTATTAATCAGGGCAAGTGATCGAGATAGTAGGATAGTAGAATGCATAAACACCCCGGCCCAACTTCCCACTTTTACAATAAATAATTTATGATGAATAATTAAAATAAAAGAAATGAAGATGCTACCATAGCTAGCACATCAGTCTATCTGAAAATAGTTACAGCTATATTTCCGTGATATGGAGTGCATCAAACTCACCAGTTCCTCCAGCTGAAACTGTCCCTGGAATTCCCTCAGTTCTACTAACAGTTCAGTCAAATTTAGAGTACACAAGCGGAGGAAGAAGTTCTGAATGTTGACACTGCTAGTTGGAGGAACAGACAGAAGCTCATTTTTATCTGTCATGCAGAATGTCTCCATGGTCATCATTGCTGGAGCCCACTTGCTCACCTGAAAAGTTGAAAAGTTTTTTGCATGTATTATTTTAAAATTTAGTTTAGGTTAGAAAAATTAAAGTTTATGACAGAATTTTATCCTGCTCATGGATGATCTTTTCACAAATACTCAAATTTTAAGTGCTTTTCAGTTAAACACATAGATCTTTTGTGTAGACCTTCAGATGTGTAATATTCTGATAATGGATTTTTTTATTTCAATAATAAATGGGAAAAACTTCATTCACAATGATGTGACATTCTTGCTAAATTTATATTAATTAATTGTTACTATGTGTTGTTGGTGTGGCCCTATGCTCCTTGAGGAGTAACAAAGGTCTAAATTAAAATTAATGTGTCGTTGGTAAATATTTGAGATAATCAAGTGAACTAGGTTTTGCCAACCTTTTCCTGGTGATGCAAGACTGTAAAAGCAAAGGCCTCAAACATTTCAGGTGCATCTTCAAGCAAAGACCACAGTGTCTGAAGATTATGGTATCCTTGGAAAACTGTGTGTATAGGCACTGGTAAGTTAGAAAGAAAAGATCGATGAAACTGATTCAGGGCAATGACTTTAATTTACTGCTGCTTACATTCTGATGATTTTTTTTTTTTTTTTTTTTTTTTTTGGTTACCGACTTGATCTCCATGCTGGAAGACAACTAAAATTTTACTTTTACATATTCTTTTATGTACCTAGTCTCCTTCCTTCTGAATAATAAATGAACAAATTTACCCAGAGTTTTCCGTAGTCCTTGGTCCAAAAGACTAAATGCCACATCAGTGTAAGCAATGATTTCCTGCCAGTTGGGAAGAGAGGAGATACTCTGAAACAGCAGCTCCATGATTGCGGAGTTCCATATTTTGCTGGTCCTGTCCAAAAGCAGAAAAAAAAAAATAAAATAAAATAAAAAAATGGAATCTTTAAAGGATTCACAAACTGAACTTCTGCTATGCCTGTGACAATTTTAGGTTTAACTTAAACTAAATCAGTCAGTCGTCACTTGACCGGCACCTGTCGTTGGGGGAGGGGGGGAGCACTGACGTGGCAGCTGAGAGGGTCCGCCAATCTTGCTTATTTTGGGTGATAGCTGGTCTTGAACAGGATGACCAGTCC
Organism: Pomacea canaliculata; assembly: GCF_003073045.1. NCBI lineage: Eukaryota > Metazoa > Mollusca > Gastropoda > Architaenioglossa > Ampullariidae > Pomacea > Pomacea canaliculata. The sequence goes on along the minus strand of NC_037590.1, from coordinate 7,252,855 downwards.
AGTCTTTGATGTTTGTAAGCCAGTATTTTCTCTGGCCAATGTGGCGTTGACTACCCTCCAAGGTTTCATACAGATCTCTGCTTTGCCACTGCCATTAAGCTAAGTTCACAATACTAAATGATACATGTGTTATATTTAATCCTTTACACTGTTTTAACAGTCACTAAGTAATGAAATACTCAAATGTGCACTTGCATCCAGAACTGTGTTGGATCAGTTATCCAAATGGAAGACTTTGTCAAGGTCTCTGCCCACAAGTCTGCATTTATGAATCTTGCATTTACTTCTCCCATCAAGTTATTTCTAGTCAAAGCTGCTGCCATCTGACCCACAAAGGATTCAATCCTCTGAACAGTTGCAGTAACATTTATCGTGATGTGCCCGTCAGAAGCCAACTGCCAACAAATTAAGATGGATAAATTCTCTGTATATGACATGGTCTTGAGATACTTATGCTTTGTATATTAAGATAAACAAGTGCTGCATCAACGACTAAGTGGCACACAAAAAGCTTGTTAGCATGCACAGTTAGTGTCACTTAGGTGTCAATCACCCACTATCACTATCATCTTCCTCCTCCTTAATCTTTCCCTTTTTCCACACCACTATCAACTCATTCTACCCCTCAGAAATCAATGTGGTCATCAAAATCAGTTTAATACATGATTATATTTATGCTTCTTACAATATCCTGAAGGAGCTGGCTGCCCTGGAATGTTGCAAGTTCATTTAAGAGTTGAGTTACATTAAAAGAACACAACAATTTCTGCCAGTTTGTGGTGTTGAAGCTGGTCGCCACGGGAGTGGTAAAGATGATGCTCACGTCTGATGTACAGAAGGTTTCAAATGAGGAGAATGCCTCAGCATGGGATGCAATCTGAAAAATTTTTTTTTTATAACTTTTCCTTATTTCACAAGACAACTCTCTTATTTTCCCTTAAACAAATACTTTCAACATTATCTTTTTAACATGAGAAAAGTAACACCTTTAAATGTACTTCTAGACTTTTCATGTGTGGAATAAAATCTGTTTCATTTTTTTAATGAAACAACAGCAAGCACCCACCTTATCTGGATAATACAAAGCTGTGTAAACAACAGATTCGTAAACCTCTGGAAGACTGTCCAGTAACACAGCAGCTGATTGTAATACTGGGTACTTTTCAAACATCTCCATCAAAGAGCCTCCTGAAGAAAAGTTGGAAATTTTTTCACAATACTTTTTTTCATTTCAACAGAACTTTGTTTTATTACATTTACTTAATTTGTTTAATAGTCATGATCTACATCTGTATATGAGTACATACCTTGCAGAACACGAAGGGCCTGATCCATTACAATATCAGTCACTGCCAGAATTTTCTTCAATATACCAACTGTCTCATTCAGTTCAGGGTTGTTCTCAAATGTTTTCATAAAGAAATCCACTATTATTTCTGGTGACCTGTTAATAAGAGGATGAATGTATCTATAAAGATGACACATCCTCAAGCGACAGCTTATATGAACGTACCAAATATAGAACAAATTCAGTTATCAACAATAGAAAGAGTGTCATTTAGCAACAAGGTTAATATTTATAATAAAAAATGTTTTACAGTAGTAATTTCTTTATTCTCATGTTTGTGCAATGCTGATGTAACACAGAAAGCAAAGCAGGAAACATCTGTAAGTTTATGAAGTGAGTGATGTTCCTTTGCATAATTGGCTGGCAGGGACTAGCTGTTGTTTTGTCTAGTCCATGAATCTATGGCAATATTTGATGTCTCCTGTCTGCTAATCTGTGATATATGTTTGCCTGTTATGGATCGTTATTTAATGCTTGTGCTGTGTCATTTTTTTCCAACAGACGTCTTCATCCACTAACAGCTTCTGCATCCTGTTCTTCATTTTGCCAACTTGCTTTGGGTTTTTGACGTGGAGCCTCCTTCATTGACACTTTTAACTTTTCCAGCACTGTGGACCATACTATTTTCCATTTTCTGATTTATAAACCATGTACTTTGCTACATGTTCTGTAGACTAAATTTTGGATATATGTGCTTCAGCGATGTCGTCCAGTGACATGCATTCGTGCCATCCTGATTCTTGTTGCATGCATGTTTCTGTATTTTTGTTGCATTCCCTTCCAGGATTTCTACACCAACAGAACTCTTAATCAACTCTTTGCTGTGTTTGTGTGTGTGTATGTGTGTTTTTTTGTTTGGTTTTTTTTTTTTTTGTTCAGCCTTCGAGCCTGCCTTTAATAGTGGGGTAAAACGCTTTATAAATCAACTTTATTATTATTATTATGACATATGCATGTAACCAGAAGAAACAAAAGGAAAGAAAAAGAAAGAAAATACAAAGAGCTTTCTATTTAAAAAAAAAAAAAGAATTGTTTTATCTGCTGTTACACTTACATAAACTGATCCACAGACTTGTTAAAATCACCACCTAGTCTGACGATGATTGGTTCCCAAACTGATGCGTTAAAAATACGTAGATTGTACCCAGAGACTTCTGGTGATGTGATCAAAGTTTCCAAAGAAGAAATAAGTCCAACAATCTTTTCTTTGAAAGCAGTGGTGTTGAAATCTGATGAAAAATTTCCAGAAAGCTGCCAAAAGAAAAGATATATATATAAATACACACACAGAGGAAAAGAGCAATTTGTTTCACACAACTAGTGACAGAAGTACAAAAGTCAAAATCCAAATGTGGTGTACAGAAGTGAAAAAGTAACAAAATATAAAAAGTGAAAAAGAGAGAAGCTGTCAGTATCACTTTCTTAGGGGCTAACAATGAAAACAAGATCCATATAAAATAAAACAAAATGCTAAACAATGCTAAACCTCACCAGGGCATTCATCTTTTCAAAACTCTGGAAGGAGCTAATTTCTGTGAGCAGTTGAGTCATGTTGATGGAACACATGCGCCCCAGTATGCTTGATGGGGTCATGGGGTTGCCAGGTACTGAGTACAGCAAAGTGTTAGGATCAGCACTGCAGAAGGTCTCCCAGGAGCGAGTAGCACTGCTCCATCTCATCAACTGAGACATAAGACTTTGAGCATCAATAACTGCATAGGATCTGCATCACGCATCATATAAAAGGGAGCAATACATGCTTGAAATCCTTTCACAGCATTATATTACATAACTACATTAAATATCACTTAATGTCAGTGATAAATCAAGATGAATTATTTCTTACCATATCTTCAGCGTTGATGGAAGCCAAGGTGTGTACAAATAATTCAAGTATCTCAGGTGTGTTCTCAAGAAGGGAAACAAATTTCTGGATGTTAGGATATCTTGATAAGGCACCTGACAGCGAGACTGTAGAGGAATAATAAACTCATTATTATACAATATTAGTACTTCTTTCAATCCACCCCCCTTCCTGTTCACACAGCAGTATAAAATACTTGAAAATTACTTTTGTTCCTAACACTGCAATACAGTACTGCATGGTGCAGCAGAATGCAACAAGAAACATGCTATTTGCACAGAAATGTATTTTTATTTTTATATCTGAACCTTTAAATCATACTTAAGAAGTACTTCAGGCATACACAATATTCAGAAAATGGGAATAAAAAAAAATTCACAGCCCCTGCAAAGTAAAGATCTGGATTAAAAAAATAATCAATAAGATTACAAACCTAGCCCTTCCTGAAATACTTCTTCAAACTGATCAAGGATTACAGATACAAAGCGTATGCTTAGGTTGATTTCTGGTACAGCCATGAACACTGAAGTCACCCCACTGCTTAGAAGTTCCTCATATCTTGTAGTCGAGCTGAAAAAGGGTGCAAACAAAGAGGTGGATAAATAAAATGTTGTTTTCTTACCTATGAAAATTAAAATTCTTATCTGAACTGGTAGGCTTTCAAGCAAGCACAGCTAACATATTGTGTTCATTAAGACAACACAATTAAACTCAATTTGTATCATAAACATACCTCCACACTGCTTCAGCCTGATGCACCCAAGTGCCCAGATGGGACACAACATCATCCCAAACTGTGGCATTAAAAATTCGACTATCCAGTTCCATAATTGTTGTGTTGCCTGAACCGAGGAGTTGCATCACAGACATCAGCTTGTTTGAAAGGGATGTCACATTTACTGGTGCTGAGGTATTGGAAGCAAACTGAAAGCACCAGCATCAGGACACTTGTTAAATGGTGAGCATAAGAACAGAGTTAAATTTACTGCTGTATCAGTGATAAAATATATTTAAAAGTCAGTCATAGGTGTTAGCAAACATTTCATCAAGGAAAAAGAAAATTTTCTTGTTAATTTTCTTTGGCACATACCAGACAACTCGACAATTAGATGCTTAGGGCTACAACTACTGGTTGGGTGATCCAATTAAGTTAATGAAGATATGAAATGCTCCTAGTAAATTATCTTTCTTTGATACCTACCAGATGATCTTACTATTAATTGCAGCCCTTAAGCAATAGCTAGATCATTTGATAAAGTTACATACACATAATCATTTGCACACGCCTGTTAGAATGTATCTGTTCCATAGCTTTATTTATATTTTCACCACTATCAGTTGTAATGTCTGCAAAACTCACAATCTGTTGAAGATTCTGCACAGATTGATAGGTAGACAGTTCCTGCACCAGGAGTGTGTAATTCAAGGAGCACAACTCTGTTCTCCACATTCTAAGATCCAGTGATGAGCCATATGGGACGGTGAAAATACTCTTGAGGTCCGTTGCACAAAATGTTTCAAAGGACGAGAAGGCTGCTGACTGAATGGCAACCTATCAGAGGTAAAAAAATCAAAAACATGCCAGAATGTCATCTAGGGTGCCAGCAAATGAAAATGAACTGTGCATAAACAAGAGAGAAATGCATAAAACTATCAATGATTTTAAAAATTATTTCTCATCAGATAATCAGAACTCACATACTTACAGAAAGAAAGGACATGTCATCAGTATGACATTTTTTTGTGCACTCTCAAAGTTCATTAACCATCTTGACTCTTAAGAAAGATTAATGATAAGACATCCTATGCTTTCACCATTTAACTTTATAAAACTATCAATTCTAATGAATTTGAGAACTGAATTAAAGATCAACCTGAATGGTTCGTGGTTTTTTGGAGATATCGGTAGATATAGGCGATATAAGCCTAACCTGTAAATTTCAGCCTCCAAAACCAATCCGTTAATTAATTATCCGCCAACAAAGCACACGATTTGCACCTGCGATCAATGAGCGTCGCTAACAGTGTACTACGTCACATTGGTACACCACTCACAACATTGCCAGAAGTCAACACCAACCAGAGCAACAGTTAAGGTTATTCGGATGTTGAAAGTCTGAATTTCTCGTGCAAAAGTAGCAGTTTTTCAGAATCATGAGAAATGCAGAATAATATGAATAATATGAACTGTAGCTCATTCTCTCTCTCTCTGATTGGTGTTGACAGCTGGAAACCTTGTGAATTGTGCACTAGAGTTATGTAGTACACTGTTGTGAAACTCACTGATCGTAGGTGCGAATCGTATTGGATAATTAATTAACGGATGGGTTTTGAAGGCTGAAATTTATGGGTTAGTTTTATACCGCCTATATCTACTGATATCTGAAAAAAATGCAAACTATTCAGGTTGGTCTTTCAATATAAATTGAAACAGAGAAAACATGCATGATCATGTCTTGCAAATAATATTTTTAACTTCAATTCTTTTGTTTTGTATTTTGAAGAAATGTTTATTTGCATTATAACCTTGTAGTTATCAGAAAGGCAAATTTACCCCTCCTTACGCCACTGTACACATCTGTTTCCCTGCATCTCTCCAGCAGTCTATCTGTATGCATAACCATTCATCCGTTCATGCACCTATGTTTCCACCCAAATTAGTATGTAAGTTATACAAATTAGGAAACTAACTTTTTCTGGTGCGAAAAGGGATGTGTAGGTCACCATTTCAAACAGCTCTGGCAAGCTGTCGAGCAACTTAATGGCAGATTGCACAGTTGGATACCCTCTAAACAAACTGGTGAAAGATCCAGCTACAGCAAGCAAAATCATAAAATAAAATGAAAACAGATACCTATAACTCTTCATCCCATTCTATGATATAAAATGCATCATTGCTGAAGAACTAAAATATATTTTCTCATATTTCATACTATTTCTAAGTTAAAAATCAAATCAACAAAACAGGCCAACAATTAATGCTTCTAGTTAAAATGACAAAAACTCTGTGTATATATGTGTTAACAATAAGAAAATGTGTATCATGTCTCTCTGCAATATTCAGAATTAGTTGAACATTAAAAAGTCTTTTTTATAAAGTTTTCCAGAGTCTAAAAGTCTACCTAATGTTTCACTAAGAAAACTAAATTATCTCTCATTTGTAAAGATTTTAAGCTTCATAGTTTCATTCTCAGTGGAAAGAACTTGATAAGATGATTTGGTATCAAACCCTGTCCTGACCACTGCAAGTGAAGATGCAATTATAAGATCTTTATGCAACCTTTTAACCGAACACCTGAAAATTGTTGTGTATGTTATCATCATACTTTCATTCTACAGGTTTTGAAGTAATCATATTTTTCTATATCAGATTCAGTGCATTTCTTACTCAAAGACTTTAGATGATAAGGGGGAGAAGGGTTTTATTTTTATAAGTAAATGGAAAGCATGATTAAATAGGAGTCTTCATGTTAAAAAATATGAAATGACATGAAAAAAAATGTACAGCTAAATATTGTATAGTACCTGTAAGTGATTGGAGCATTTGGTCCAGCAAAACATCCACTACTGTAAGTGCTTGATCAAGTTCACCTCTCAAACCCTTAAGCTTTGGAAGAACCTGAACTAGCAAATCTTCAAAAAACTCTGGTGACCTTGGTGTTTAGAGAGACAAAATATGATCCTTAATACAGAATTCGTAAGTAAACATCAAACTTGCTATGCCCAAAACATTTACATAATCACATATTTGAGAAAACCTGAAAGTCTAGGCCAGCGGTTCTCAACCTTTTACTTGTGACGCCCCCCTGACGAACAAAGGTATGTCTGCACGCCCCCTTAGCCAGCAATGTAAGCTAATTTCACTAATACCAGTATAAGAAACGTTAAAAAAATTACCACCTTCGCGCCCCCTTTGTAAGCACGTCGCGCCCCCCACCCCCACCCCCGACAGGTTTAGGCACTGAGATTTAAGTAGTAATACACTTTTTGTCACAGAGCTCAACAAATATGCTGCTTGGTATTCTTGAAGTTATCTATTTTTCAGTATCTGTGACCATCGGTTCCCAGTCACTTAATCCCCAGACACTTCATCCCCGACACTTCATCCCCGACACTTCATCCCCTAGACTTTTAATCCCCAGACACTTCATCCCCAGACACTTAATCCCTAAACTAAATCCTTAACTATAAAAATTATGAAGTCAGCGAAAAATTTAATTGAAATTCAAATTCAAATCATGCTATTAACTTCAACGTCATTTGAGCATCTACAACATTAGTTAAAGTTCATATAAGTTAGTAAATTTAATGTTCTTCAACAATATGATATGAAAATAGTTCTTGAGTGTCGGGGATGAAGTGTCGGGGATGAAGTGTCTGGGGATGAAGTGTCTGGGGATTAAAAGTCTCGGGGATGAAGTGTCGGGGATGAAGTGTCGGGGATGAAGTGTCTGGGGATTAAGTGACCGGACACCGTGACCATCATACCTTCGCCCTTTGCCCACAAAGAACACAAACATTATTTCTAACAGAGGAATCTGCTAGAAAAAAATTTATTGAAAAAGCAGGTGAGAATAGAATTTTTAAAAAACCATCTTACATTAGTTTTTCTTGAAAGCCATCAAAGTTTTGACCAAGTCTTGAAAACACAGCTTCCCACACGGAAATGTTGAAAACACGCAGACTGATTGAAACATCTGATGGAGATGTGATGACAGTCTCAAATTTCAAAATCAATTCTGTGAATTTACTGGACAAAGCTGTCACATTGAGTATGAATGTTGTATTTCCACTACCCAGCTGAAATCAAAGATTCTTGGATCAACAAACACTGACCTTATATAAAGCTGTGAAACAAAAACTTAATTTTGTAAAACACACCTTGTTCTAAAACAGAATAAACATGGTTCAGTAAGACTCAACTATTATATGACTTTTAAATGAACCAAACCTATTGACATATCTAAAGCCATAAAATAAATGAATAATCACCTGCCAAAAATACAGTAAAGGCTATGCTGAGCAGTTTTATAGCTGAGAAAATTAATTTACTTCCACAGAAAAGCACATAGCACACAGATGGAAAAAAATAGGTGGGTGAGTGAAAGAGACAAGAGAGGGTAACCTCTACAAAAAATGTACAAGAAGAAAGACAGTTCAACAAAATGAGAACAGCTAAAGAAAATGAATCTTAGCTAAAGAAATTTATAATTACCAGCGCCTGAAGGGTGTCCATGCCTTGAAACACGCTGAGTTCTGTTACCAGTGCAGTGACATTAACTAAACACAGTTTCCCCACCACCTCTGTGATGTTAAGTGACACACCTGGTGGCACAGTGAGTAAGGTTGAAGGTTCAAGGCTACAGAATGTGTCCAAAGATTTCATTGCATCTGCCCATCTGACAACCTGTGATTTTGAATACTAAAGGTTAAAGGAAAGAATGTGTTCAAATAACTATACTGAAGTTATATTTTCTTTCCTTTTTATCTAGCTGTTTCTCATCTTATGAACAGGTGCTGCACGCACATAGCCAGAAATTTGATTTGATTGCAGGACACCTGATCACATGATATGTAATGTTTATATAAATAAATGTCAATAAAAATTATCAGTAAAAGAAAAAAATTCACTTGATGCTTGCCTGTTCTTGGTGTTGAAGAGTGGTGTAGGCTAAAGTCTCAACAATTTCTGGGACCTTATCCAGCAGAAATATCAGTGCATGCACGTTTGGATAGCCTTTAAAATTTTCCAGTGATAAATCTGAAATGTTTACACCAGAGTTGATATCTAGGTTTATTTCTGTTCCTTAATGAAAAAAACAAACATATTCCAAATAGTATTAATCTATTACACAAAATGTGTTTTTAAATCTGCCATTAAATAAATACAGTGATACCTCGGTTCTCGAACGCCTTGACTTTCGACCAAATTGGTATTCGACCAGGAAATTCGAGAAAATTTTGTCTTGGAATTCGAACAAATATTTAATGGAACTCGAACATCCGAACGTCCGAGATGAGCCGAGTTGAGCCAAAAAGGTGTTCATTCGGCCCAGCGCGCCTTGCTTGCGTCATCAGTGACAATAACCATCCCCCTTCCCTCCTCCCTCCACATTCATTCCCTCCTGCCATAAAGTTTGGTACAGGTACAGTAAATGAAACACAATTTACTGTACTGTACAGTACATTTTTGTTTTTTTGTTTGTTTGTTTTTGTTTTAATAAATACACTTTTATTTCTTATTTCTTGTTGAGACTCATGTTTTTCTACATATTATATACAAATTAGGCCAGTAAATAGGCATTTTCTGGGGCTTGGAACGAATTAATCCAGTTTCCATTATTTCCTTTGGGTTTCATTGCTTCGGTTCTCGAACAATTTGGTTCTCGACCGTCCTCCCGGAACGAATTATGTTCGAGAACCAAGGTATCACTATATAATGTAAAAAAATACTGTCTTTCCAATTAAAAATTCCAGCTTTCTAGGCAACAACAAAGAAGCATATGATCATAATTATAATGGGTTTTTTATGAAATGGGCCTATAATGATTGTGGCTGTTCTACAGTTTCCAACAATTGATGTGAGAGTTTTTTTTGTCCTTTCATCATGGAAAGGATATTTTGACTTTTGAGCCCAACTGGGAAACAAAACAATCACAATTCTCAGTGAACAGCCAAAACTTAAAATGTGAATTCTTCAGTATTAAATTGTAATCAGAGCATTTATTCTTCTCACCCAATGAGATCGCAAGGTATCTTTGTAGTATGGTCAGGACAGTATCTGCAATATTCATAGCTGACCTCAGCCCAGGGATTGCATCAAAAATGGTCAGAAGCTTGCTAATCCAAAGTTGCCAGTCTCCAATCATGCTGTTACAAAACAATAAGAGATGAGTAATTGTTGACACAACATGTGAACAAAGCAGAACACTGCCATCACAACTGTAAATAATAACACAACATTACAAATGTAAATGTTAAATGAAATATACCTATAACCAAAAATATAACCTCAACAATTTATTATGAGAAATAGTTTACAGTAAATGTACTCTGGATACATATGTGGGCGCACACACACACACTGAATTAGTACTTTGGATTCTGGAAGCTTTGGTAGACCATCTGCAGCTCATATCCAAATCTCTCCCATGATGGTGCATAAAGCAATGCATTCATCCATGCGTCATTGGGTATAATCACAAAAGCAGGAGTGTGAGATGTTAGGCTGGTAATAAGTTCATTAAACTCAGAGTACACCTCTATCATTTCTGTTGTATTTAGGATCAGCGAAGCATTTGGCTGCAAGACAGAAGATACCTGAAGACAAAAAATGGGAATAAACCTTTGTGACAAAGATAGCCATAAAAACACACATAAAAAATATCTCATTTTTATCCAGTGCTTAACAAATAGCTTGGATTCACATGCAAATATGCATACACATTCCAGATGAGGCACCTTTGCATGTGGCATATAGTTTAGGCACCCCTGGTTGGGTTGTCTGGTAAAGTTAATGAAGAAATAAAATTTTCATTGTAAATTATTTTTCTTTAATCCTTACCAGATGAACCAACTATTGGGATATTAAGGGATGGAACTTTCAGATCATCTGGTAAATTTTATGCAGAAACATGAATAACCACAGAACAAATAAAAGCTTCAAGAAGAAAAGCACACATTTCAATCTTTGAAGTAAAATAATTCGAAATTTAGACATTTCAGCAAACATACGGCATCAACCAGTTCACCAAAGCCATCCCAGTTTTGCATCAGCTCGTTGAAGAGTGCTGTATAGTTTAGATCGAGGCTGCAGACTGTTTGTTGCAGCAACCCACTATCAATGATGCTGTCATCCACAGCAACCATCTCTTTAAAAATAGTGAGATTGGTGCACAGGGCTGCTAACTGCTGTGCATTTGAAGGAACGGCTGCCTGAAAATCAACCAAGCGAGAAGACATAAAGATATGAGTCTTTACATCTTTACATATGAGAAAATAGAGGTATAAGAATGTAAGAAACTGAGAGATGGACTACAAAACATGTTCAAATGTGAGATCTATGGTGCACGTTACAATTTACAAAAGAGAGAAAAAAGCATTTAATAAATTATAAAGAATCATGCTATAATCATTTCTGTTGTATTACCCTATTCAATTATTGCTTGGCTCTATAATTTTCTTCTCACTCAAGTACATATTTTTATTTCATTATAGTGGAAGAAGAAAGACTCACAAATGATGAGACTGTCATCAATCGCAGCAGCGTGTTGACCCCGATTGCATTGATTTGTGGGCTGTATTGGAGTAATCTGCTTAAACGCCTTAGTTCATCTGAGCCAAGCATATCAAGAATGTTGACTATATCTGTGGCTGAAACATCAGACAGTTATCACAAGGTTTGTTTATTATTTTGTTTGTTTTTTTTTTACATATTTTTAGGAAGGCTCCATAGCCATATGATTTGTGTTCTTGTCTTTGGAGCAGGTTATAAGGTATGAGGTTAACATATTGACAGAAAAACACTCTTTAACAGCCCTGCTGCAGTAAGTCCCTGATTTATAGAAGGTAAAATACAGTGAAAAGAGAATGCCAGAATGTCTTCCACAAGATATGCTTTAGACATGGTCAACTATTCATTGCCCCTACGTCCTCCAAGGGAGGACTTTTATCTTTCTAAGGAAATAAATTAAATCTATAAAAGTGATAATTTCAGAAAAAGAAATATAATTGATAAAGAAAGGAATGGATTGTAATAGTCCCCGTAAAATAGTTTACATGGAGGCAGCATGGCCAAGATGGATGCTGTGGAATGAGATATTACTAAAAAAGTAAAAGGTTAAGGTGTTCAAGCTACTTCATAGTGTCTATTATGTTGTGAAAAGCACGCTTGTCTGTGAAAGTTTTTTTCTTCAAAGGTGTCATAAAGGCTGCCATGAATGATGTTATATTTTTACACAATCATTATCAAATAGGCATAAAACATTTATCTCATGACATGTATCCTGTTTCCACAATAGGTATATAAAGTGAGCTTTGTAATAAAACACAAGAAAAAGGAAGTTTAAAAACAATACTTACAGTTAAAATATGCAAGCTGTTTATTTATGAACTTCATAAATGTGTTAGAGACAAAAGCACTGGTTTTAAGAAACTGTGTAAAGGTTCCAGCCTCAGATAACAAGCCAGTTTCTTCTTGCTGTGCTGCAAGTGCTAACTCTTGCACAACCTCAATTAGGCTGAAGACAGGTGGAAAAAAGAAAAATGTTCACAAAGATTTCTGATATCACTCTGAGTTCAAAGTAATTAAACCATTCATATCATAGTAGTTAATGTTAAAAAGAACATTTAGACTCAACATCATTGAATATCTGAAAGTCATGTTTAAGCTTCCTGAGAGGTAACAAGTACAAATGCCAGTAAAGAACATTGCAGATGTTAATTTGCGTCAAAGAAAACTCTGTGAAGAATTTTAGAGGTAATTTTCATCCTCCTCACCTGCCATAGTCAATATCTTGAAGCTTATTCATGTCCAGGTAAAACTGAGACCACTTAATTCCAATAGCTGACATATTGAATGGCCAAAGTTCAAATCCAGGGGTATCTAGCAAAGTCATATTTGGTAAGGAGGAAAACATGGTGATTAGGTGTAGAGTGTTATCAACCATCTGTGTCCAGTTTAAAACCACATCTGGTAACCTGCTTCCATTGTACTCAAGAAGAGTTTCCAACTGGATGAGAAGATAAAAGAAACAAATATATATTTTACCGGTCTATGATTTATACTTAAATTTGGAAAATCAGACATATCCTAGTTTTATACCGATTTTATCATTAACCTTTTCATTATAAATATGTATTTATTCCCTTTTTGTCTCCTTTTTGTTTTCACTTCAAAGAGTACTTTACCTGTTAACCAATTAAATGTAGAAGAAAGAAGTTTCCTGAGAATGAAATAAAATTACCTCTTGGGTTAACTCCAGCATTTGTTGGTTGACTACTTTCTTCATCAAAAGGTCTATCCAGCTGGTATTACAGACTATTGTCTCAAGACGTCCAAAGCTGCTGTCTGATGACAAAGACAGCATTGATGTCACTGTAGGGCCACCACATGCTGGAGCCTTGAAATTTTGTTGCAGCAATCTCCGTAAGAACTGCAAATGACATACAATTTGAAAATGATAGATTTATCCTATCTTTTGTGTGTATATATGTGCATGAGTGTGAAAGAGAGAGAATGTCTGTGAGTGTGAGAAAGAATGTGTGTTGCATAAGTGCCTGCTAAGAAAAGTTTAATCAATGAATAGCCAGGGTAAAAATATTGCTGTACAAAACTATTTATTTTTGTACTTTTTTCAAACTTAACAATAATAGTAAAGTGGTCTGTGTCAGCCATTGTGTACTCATAAAATACAAGCCTAAAGAAGTCACTGTGTACAAAAAAAGTAAAAATAAAACCTAACATCATGCATGTGGATTTGTTTATGCTGTTGGAGCACAGTGAATGGAAGAGTTAGGACCCTGTTAGTACCGAGAGCATTTATGACATCATGATCTGTTAATGTGCAGGGTGATATTTGCAGGCAACAATTAAAACAAAAGGATTACTTTGATTTTCAGGAATAATACCTTATACTGTACTCGATACAATAATCTCAAGAACAAAAAATATGGTCTGGTAGGCCTTTAAATGACAGGCTGCATGAGAGTACTGAAAGGTTTTCATGCTACTGAACTACAAAATGCAAATGGTCATAATAAAGCTATCACCTGAAAGTGGTACCTATAAAGCCATTCATGATAATTGCATTACTCCATGGAATCAAATCATTTAGCTATTATGTATAAATACTTGGAAAGAATCTGCTTAAAATGTGTGCATCAATTAAACATTTCTTGCTAAGCAATATCATTTTTTTGTTTGTTTTTGGTTGTTGTTACAGCTATTTGAATGTGTCAATATCTAGAGAGAGAGAAAGAACTTATTTACTGTACTTAACATGCATACATTTGCATATTGTCTGTGTATTGCTAGGATATGAGCACTACCTGTAATTACCCTTGTGGACTAATAAAGTTGCATTTTATTAGATGCAAACCATCATTCTTTTACACAATGAAATTCACCTGATCTGGCTTCAGCAAAACATTTTTGAGAGCATCAATAAAATCCAGATAGGCATCAGCTGTAAGCTGCACCACAACCTGAATTTCAACTGGATATGTTTGCATCATATCCTGCATTGAGGTGATACCATCTGGGCCATTAAAAAAAAAATACACATCAGTCTAAACATCAGAAATAAAATCCTCAATAGTTTCTTGGCACAGAGTTTTGTCTCATTAAGTCATTTTATTCAGCTAGATGTTTGCCTCCAAACTATGAAAATCATAATTCAAATTATAACTTTTTTCTTTTATTCTGTAAAAATTAGCCTCGGTCAAATTTATTTATAATTTTTTTTTATCTTGACAATAAAGCGAGAAATCCTTCCCATTACAGAATAGTTCCCAATGTAATTATAGCCAAAAGATAACAGCCTGTAATGAAAGTAAAACTAAATGAAAGTAAAAACTAAAATTTTTAACTTTAAAAACAAATAGAAACAATTTAATACCAAAATAGCTGCTGTAGTAGTCTAAGACAGCCTTAGTGCATAAAGAAAACACTTTGGCTATATGTTTGGCAAATATCCACTGGGTTATGGATTCTTGCCGCTCAGCATCTTGTAAAGTAATGAGCCTCTGGTCGATACTGTCCAGAAACATTGCAATACTGTAAAAGAAAAAAAAAAACCCAATAGAATTTGTACAGCACATTTTCACTTGAAGATCAAGTTTAATAGCTGTGCACCAAAGACTATGAATATGTGTGTGTGCAAGTGGCGGGGGGTAACATTTTATAGGTGCATATGCATGTTTTATGTATAACTATGCATGTGTATGCCCATCTACACCTCTGTTGCATTTAATGTAGAATGCCTCACACCTTTTGACTGTAGCAGGCAAGCCTATAGCCTACCCTCCTCAAACTTATTGCTATTTTGTTTCCCACATTCACAAGAGGATGAATGGTATCATGTCTGCTCACCGTTGAGTTTGTTGAGTTATATCAAAACTGGACACAGTCACTACAACTGTCTCTATGGCTGTGCCAACCTGCGTGAAGTTGGCATACATGAACAAACTCCAGGGTCCTGGAGGTCTTGAATCATCAGATGATACATACAAGACTACTAGGTTCACCAAAGAGTCCAGAAGAGATTGTAAGTCTTGATTCACATTGTAGGTCCTTGCATAAAAGGAACTAGTCATGGTAGTCTGTACCTTCATGAAAAACAATTTTTTAAACCAATTTTTTGTGTTTCTCAGTTATGATTAAAATATGTTCTTATCCTAATACTTTCATATCCAGTGAAGTTTCTAGAGACCAATATTTTTTTAAGCTTTGATTAAATTAGAAAGAATGATTTCTTTTCAACAAAAGATACTTATATATGTACTTAGATGTGCATAAAATCTCCCTTTCCTTCTCAATATGAAAATAGTTCTTTTAATTAAGCAAGTACGAACAAATAGTTCTTACATTTAAAAGCAGCAACATTACAATCTATAAAGACTTTTGTGCATTATCCTCTAATAATAATAATAAATGGAAGATTTGTACACCGCATAGTCATACTTGTAAGGAGTATGCTCTTAGTGCGTGAGACAAGAACGAGACATGGACAGCATGGATTGCAATCATTTTACAACTGCTCCTTTACAAATGACAGCTACTACAAATTATTTCAGTGATTGACAAATTGTATACAATTCATGGATCAGCTACGAAAAAGAGCTGTGAATACGACCATCACCCACTCAGCCACACAATTTACTTTCTTTTACTATGCTTACCTCATTTATCAAACTTTCCACCCCGCTACTGATGCTCATTAGCTGGAGGCCTATGTCAGTCCAGTTAGTAAGGCAGACAAGTTTTTCTAAATCATTGACAGGCACATACAATGGTAGGTTCATCTGATGTAGCATATGTTCACTGCATAATGCTACAAGGGGGTATTGGGCTGTAACAATCCGTGCCATCTAAAAACAAAGAAAGCTTAGGTTAAGTATGTTATACATGTACATTTTTAGACATGATCTGAAAGTATTACAGAAATTTAGATGCATATATTATTTATCTTTTACACCACCTACAATAAAGTGTACACATGTGCATGTTCACACACACACACACACGTGGAATTTCAGACATTAATTGAAAGTACTTAAAAGATTTATTATACCATGTCCATCTTGCTTTTGTTGTTTATAACATCCATGACTGCTGCTGCAAGCTCTGGTGCATAGGTTGTTGTGTAGTACACAAGCTGACCAAGTGGTGAGTTTCTTGAATATACATCTGTGACAACATGCATGCTTTTAGAGTTGAAGGATAAGCATATATCATGTACTGTGGATTAGGTGTGTGTCTTATAAATCTTTCAGTCATGGGAGTGTATATATATTTATGTTCTGGTAATACACTTTTATTTTCTGCAAAATCCTTTTAAAAAGCTAGTATAAGCTTGAGAAGTATGTTCAACCCAGATCAAGCTGTAACTAACAATGAAACTGAATGATGTTTCATTTAGCAAGTTGTAATTTTACAAATTCTTGCCTGTCATTGTGGCCATTTCCTTGTAGACAGCTTGCATGATAATGCTGGCAATGTGAACATACTCTTTAAATGGCTCCAATATTGTTGTTGTAGTGCCTACTACTTTTACTGCTTTGAATAAGCTGAGGATGCTGTAACGAATAAAACATCAACACTTTATCAGTTCCCATTCTTGCACTACAAACAGATCTTCTCCTCTCCTATCATCCAAATCAAGAAACTAACAATGTATTTAATCATAACCAAGTTCAGATCTCATAAACAATGCGAGAGAGGTGTTAGGTAAGGGATATTAGCATGCTCTTAAAGTGTATGAGTAAATTTTTTTCTCAACCCTAGCCGCACAGAATGTCAAAAATACATAGGTCTCCTAGTGAAGGACTAGGTCCCATGTATTTTCTATGGGATCCATATGTTTTTGGCATTCTGTGCTGCTAGGGAAGCAAGGAAGATGTTATTTTACAAAATCTAAGAGAATTTTATGGGAAGAAACAGAAAAAATATTTGAGATTACAAATATATTACAAATGATTACATTTATATATTTTACATCTTAATGGTTATATCTGATGGCGAAGTTATGTTAATTAGGATTTTTCCATGAACATGTTTGTGCACACTTCAGTTCAGAAAATGCAGTTCTTCTCTTGGGAAAACATTCTTGTACTGAGCTGACCCAGTCATTTGAAAAATAAATTGCAGTATACCAGACCTTTAAAAATCCTGTAACTTTCTCCAGGTTTCTAGTATGCCTGCATCCATCAATCATATCTAAAACTTTTGAACAATAGGTTGTGAACACGTTATTCTGATGTTTTCATAAGCATATATCACTTCTGTCTGAATAAAACATTAATATGCTTGCCATTCATAAACAGTACTTCAAGAAACAATAAATAATGATATCCTCCTGTTGTGTTGTATAATGGAACCAAAAACAAGATACTACCTAGTGCTAAAGACATTCTGGTTAAGCATATCTGGAACTTGCTCCCACTCGTGGCCATATGTCTTCACCAACTCAGCCATTGTGCCTTGAATCCCAAAAAGACTTGCCCAGGTACTATTCACATTGTTCCAAAGATTTATGCTGTTGGTGATCATTTTCTTCAGTTCGTTGTAAAATGTTGTTAAATTCCCCTTCAGTCCATTCATGGTTGGTATAAGAAGAATACTGGAGTCAAAGACAGCTTGGTTTATCTGTAGAAGTGGAAAGAACTCAGGGTTTAAATTAAAATACATTTTAATTATAATGATAAATGTATGATAATTTAAATGTTTCAGTTTGCATCTTCTGCTCTAATACAAGGGTAGCAAGTACACCCCAGCCTATATCCCAAATCTAACCCTGACTCTACTCTTGACCCGAGTTCAAACCTTCGTGTCAATTATTCCCTAAAACCTAACCCGAACATTTCAATAAACCTACCCTTAACGGTATATCTACCCTAACAATTCATGGGAGATGTCGCAAAGAAATTTCAGTAAAAGTCAAATGTCATGTCTTCCTGTCCCAAACATTTGCACTTGCTTTACTTTGCTGTCGCGAAATCCATTCAGTCTGCTGCCAACAATTATTAACGTTTGCAGCAATTAAACAGCAACTTTCGTATGTGGACAAAGATGGACGAACCAGGTTTGGAAAAGTTTTTAAATGAACGCTGTTACATCAAATCCTAGCCAAACTCAGTCAAACGTTTGTGGTTATTTCTCCTAATATTGAAGGGTAATTTTTCATGTTAGAATTAAGCATGTAGTTCAGTAGTTCAAGCATTGGCGGCAAGCCTCGGGCAACATCCGTTTGTGTCGAGCTCATGCACAATAGTGAATCTGACGAAGGATACAACATTTTACATTTATGTGCGTGTTGTTTTCAACTAAGAACTATAGAAAATAATTTAAGTTGGAAGAAAATGTATACATTTGCACATTATATGATTTGATCAACTTCGGGAGGGTTAATTATAGCCATGACACGTGAAAAACGAAGACAGGGACGTGCGGTAGCGCAGTGGTTCAAACACTCGCTTGTCACCACTGCAGTGAGAAACTCAGGGTTCAGATCTCGTCTCGGGACACTCTTTGTATGTGACACCTATCCGAAGGGCTGGGCGTCGGGTTTTTTTCTCCAGGTACTCCGGTTTCCTTCTTATCCCTCTCCACCAACCCGTCGTTTTCCTACTAAATCAACCAATGAAGAAAGGTCACCTTTCCTTCCCCATTCCTCTGCGGAGACAGGAACCCCATTCAACAGCTGGGCCAACTAAGATAAGGTCGCTGCACAATGCGAGTATCGGAACAAACCGATGACTTAGGAGGAATCACGGGCGCCACACCACCAAGTGGTAAAACGTCGCCAAGAATCAGAATGGTGAGCTGGCATCTATCTATATAGCCCTCTCTTGCTTAACAGCTTCGGAATTGATTGGCAACTCGGCTTACCTTTACGATCAACAGATGTGCCACTAATGCGACTTTTGTATCCTGAAGCCACTGTCTCAAAGACAACACTAAGCCCGAAAATAACTTTGCAGTGAACGTTGTCACGATAAAAAAAAGTTTGCAATTTTTATCTCTATCCCTTCACCTCTATAGCCCATCTAGTGGGAAATATTTCCAGTGATAAATTTACCAATTTTACAAATTTTGTATTGTAATCTGCGTAAAATGCATGTATAAAACTGTAAAAATTTGAATTTTTTTACCATGTTATCCAGCTTCCCCACTCGTACTTCAACAAAATAATATCCATAGGCTATCACATGTCTAAAATCTAAATGATTTGATTCTAATATAATAAAGATAATTATTATTGTTTATTTTAAATATACCTTTTCTTCACTAAAAATTAAATTTTGGTATAATTTCATTATGCTTTTCGTTTACCTTTTCTCGAGAGTCTTCTTAACAGGGAGCATGTTTAGAATATGTGACTGCAAATTGCTTATATAACTTTCATATAAAACCAGTTTTTATACATATCTATAAGAATCTGGAAATGTCACTTTGTGGCAGTATGCGTCCTGTTAAGAAGGCTCTTTAAAAAATATAAGAATGGTGCTTCCTGCTCACAGCATTCGTGACGTCTCCAATTCGAATGTAGGTGGTTGTGACATTTCGTAGGTGGACAGCCAAAGAGCCATAACACAGTGTATTGTTGAGAGTTTGTGTCACCACACCGTTGAACCGACTGGCCACCCCTTTCAATATATCTGAGCACATCTTGGGGTAGCTGGCAGCATCCGTCAGTAAAACCTGTCCCCATAACAAAGATCGCACAAAAGACAATTATTAAACTCCGAATACATATCTAGTGTTCCTGGCTTTCTTACTGCAGCAGGAAATTCACTCTTTTGTAAAAGAATCAAAAGTCCCAGACCCCCATTCAACAGAACCTTTAAACACATTAAATCTCGTGGAGTTAAACTGTCAGTTTATATTGTTCACATACTGTCGTTTATTTCACTTCTAAAGTTTAAAAAAAAAAACCCACACATTTCTATTACACTATCTTCCTTCGTGAAGACCTTGTCTGTATTGCTGCATACATATCTCTAACTGGATACACTGGAACTGCGCTCACTCCTTCTCCTGACAACCTACTATAACTCACGGTCAGTACTTTATGGACCAGATTTTCCATGAGTGCTACTTCTGTGGGTTCGGTGAAGTATGGGGCGTCCATGTTCACTATATATTGCTATTAAATGTCTGCTCTTCCGGTGACGAGGCTAACATTACTTCTACCGTCTCGCCTGTTCTACACCGTTCAGGCACCAGATCGAAATTGATGCACCCTTGTCTCCATGGCCAACTGCCCGGTTACCTTCGATAACTGCTTTGAATTCAAGAGTGACGGAAATTCTACTGAAATCCACGCACCGAATCTTGCCATCACATGCTCTGTGCGTGGTAGGAATGTCTTTGATCATTATGGCCGCTGACTGATGCTTTTGTTTGCAGAATTTTACAAGGTGATCGCCCCCACGTAGGAGGTAGGACAGCTTCCGTCCTCTACAGGGTGGCCCAAAAGTAGGTTTACAGTTTTATATATACACACACTCAACATATAACTGTAAACCTACTTTTGTACCACCCTGCATATTTAGTTCTTTATAACATTGGGCTTTCCCATTTGATTTCGGGTTAGCCTTGTTGTTCATCGTCGTCGTCACCTCCTCTCGAGGCTCTTTTTCCCACGTAACGCCATTACGTTGGGTTGGAATCTCTTCACCCGCTCATGGTCGTTGCACGTTGTATTTCAGAGCTTCTTGTGAATTCATGCCACACCTAGTGCAATCCCTATACTGAACCTGAACACTCCTAATACTCAGTGACCCAGAATTCAGTAACAATAATTCGACAATAATTACCTGGAAAAATTAGTCTCAATACAGTGTCCTACTGATCTAATTAAATTATAAGTACTAGTGCTATCGCTAACCCCATGACAAAGCTAGAACTAGTGGCTAGGGAACCCAAAATCAGGCAGTCACTGACTGGTAGGTCGACTTCCTGAAAATAGTGGTGACTAGCTAATAATGCGCAGTCGGATGTTGAACTAACTTTTTTTCCTACTATAGAAAAATTAAAATTAATGAATAAACCAAAAGATGAAAATGATAGACGAGAAATGTGGCGTTGGTCGGACTTTACAAGAAAATATATTTTGGGGAAAAATCCAAGCAACAAGCCCCCAATTTGTAACGTTTTTTGAGAAGAGTGCAGTTATGAATGTTTGCGAGCGTGAGTGTTCATCTACATGTAACTACGCTTGCAGAAATCTTCTACATTTTTTCCACATAAAAAGTCCGGCCAACGCTTAACACATTTAATGTTAAAAAAAATGAAATGAGAAAAAATAATGGTTCTGTCTATCGTCTGTAGACAGTCAATAATGTCCCCGGCATTTGACACCCCGCCGATCAGGTAATCCGACACGAGCAGTCAGATGATTCGGTGTTCAGGTGTGCTGTTGGCATGGATGGTCGCCGAACCGACGATCACAGGGTTGTATCCAAGATGGGGAATCGTCGGCACGGACTGTGACCAGAGGTTTCTATCCAAGGCAGCGAGCTATTAACACAGTGGTGCACCCGGCCTGTTATATATCCAAATGAATCCCAAGCAGATTATATCCAAGACGAATTATTTTCAAGAGTATCCAAAGCGGGCGAAACGTTAGCACTGAAGATCACCCAAAATGACGAATTAAAATATTTGAAGTCCAAGACAACACAACTGTGGTTCACAATTTTGTAGGTCAACTTTGTTATGGGTAATTTCACAGAAAAAACATTGGAGCGTCACTAGTCTTCGGTAGAAAAGATGGTGATTCAGCACTGTATCATTAACTTTTATATTGATCTAGCTTCCATGTTATTTTCCACAAGTCTGCCTCCTTTTCTAACGTCTTCTTTCATGCGTCAATACCGGCTGTCGTCATTCTCTCTTATGATGTCAGTTCCTCTGACCTCAGCTGAACTCTGACGTAATACTGCTACAAATTCCTTGGTAGGAGAGGTGTTAGTGTCGGTTATACACGTGGTGCTAAAACTTCGGAGGTCTGTCCTGGTAAACAGATTTCTGCTGAATCCATTGCAGTCTAGGTGTAGATTCTGTACTATCCTTTGGTAGGAGAGGCGTTAGCGTCCATCACACCACTCCGCTCCCTCGAAGATTAAAATCAAATGTCCAAAAGTAAATCTACAATTCTTATTGCGTCGCGATGTGATGTAATATGTAGGATTACGTCACACGTCACGAGGCTTCCCCAGAACGTGCCGCAATTCTACCCATGTTTGAATAAACAAAGTTGGGATTTGAACCGTGAATCGTTACAGTGACCTCAAACCATTTATGAGTTATGACTATGGATTGTGAACAGCTCCATGTAGAATTCACTCCACACTTCCCTTATGGCAGTCACACAGCCAATCGCGTTTTATTTTTCAAACAGTAACAGGCGACGCCATTGAAGTGCGTTACTCTCTTCTGTTGTTGAAAAGAAAATTCCACAGATTCACAAGGTAAGCACTCCCCTGAAAGAGCAGGTCAGCGTCCGCATGTAGGTCTCCAGTAAACCGAGTTTGCAGTCTTTTGAGCGGGAATGCTATTGTCCATCACCATCTTCCACTAACAAGACACGGAAACCATCAGATGTTCCCTGGACGTTTCTCGAACATTTTCGTCGCTTTTCTTCAATCCTCTTTTAACTTAACGAGATCTCATTAGCAAAACAAATGATTCAAACTGCAAATGTCAAATAGAAGCCATCAAGTTATTCCTTTTACACTCAATAAACTTAAAGATTTAGAGAATTAAGTGATTGCTACGGCAGAAGACAGAATTCCTTACCGCCAAGTTGTCGGGATCGCTGAAAGCCGTTAAGATGTCAATGGTAACATTGGGTCCCAACTGCAGTATACCCATCATTAAGTTTCTGAGCTCGCTGTTTCCATGTGCCAGTTCCACTAAACTCTGTCTAAAGCCTGTGTGCAGGAGAAGTAATATCTTCATTCTATTATTTATGGAAAACTAAGACTGAATAATAGCAATAAAAGCAGAAACAAAGCACATTTCTCCACTACACGTGCACTGAATAGGCTGTACACAAACCAAAACAAATAACATAAAGATTTACATGCTCATAGCTAACATCTAAAACACAGACCATGGACAAAAAAGTTGGTAATTGAGTTCTCTACTCTGCCACCGGTACCACCTGTCACCATCACTCATCACCTGTCACCATCAGTCACCACCTATCAATTGTCACTGCAGCTCTTCTTTCCTATCAGCGATCACTCCTGTCAACGCAAGACCGAGGAAAGGTACTAAAAGGAACTACTCGATCCACTACTATCCAAAGGATCCACTACTTCTATCCACCCATCCAGTTCCTGCTTTCTCCCTTTCCCAGAGTCCCATACTTTCATAATCTTGTTTACGCCTGAAAAATTTCCATTGCAGCTGCAGCTTCCTACTAGTCAGCTGCAGCTCCATATCTATTAGCTGCAGCTCCATACCTATCAGCTGTTCCATGATGATGTTGGTAGCATTGAGGACATCTGTCCCGAAGGCCACGTAGTTGGACACAGTCGGCCACACGAATACAGACTGAAGGATGGTCTGTATCTGCACCATGACGTTGTCCAGATATTCTAGTGTCCTACAAGCATCCATTTTCTATATTCAAGGCATTCCACATTCCAGTTAATTTGTCAAGCGTGCAACCATGTAAGGTGCTTTAAATGTGGTTAATTAACATTGTCTTGTATTGGTGTTTTTCTTACAGTTTAAAGATATTATATAGAAGATGGCATTCTATGATATTTTCTTTCTTCATTCATTCATTTATTGTCTCGTTCTTTTCCCTTCCTTCTTCACCTTCTGTAAAATACTTCATGTGAAATACTCAGGCTCTGAAAGTCTCCGAGCTCGTTACAATCATCTATGTCTATACATGACAAAACAGATGATGAAGGAGACAGACTTACACGTTACTGCTCAAGGCGCCAGAGACGAGGCTCCACAAGCTTTTTTGATTTTGCTCATAGACGGAGTTCAACAAGAGAGATACTTCCAACGGCAAGGTGTCGACGCTTATCACGTTGTCTTTGAAGAAGGCTGCCATGCTGCTGACGACCTCTTCCGTTGTGACGTTACCCTTCCCCGATACGAGGTCTGTTATGGTGGAAGCAATTCTCATCCCTTCTTTTATGGCTCTCCAGATTGAGTTGCCAGGGTGGAAGTAGCTGACTATAGGGTCTAAAGAGGTGACGAGACTTTCCAGCCTGTGGATAAATCCCATCATTACTAAACAGTTATTGGTGGACTTGACGACGACGATGATGATTCAAATGCCGACGACGATAATGATAATGATGCTAATACTGCTACAATGAAGGTAGATTCAATGTGGAAGCAATTACAACACATAAATGCTCTTCGGTGTAAGTCTTACTTGGTTTCTGTGGCATCTCACCTACCACCTCATCTGAGGTAATGTTGTTAACTAAATTCATATTTTAAAAATGAAAACACGCAAGCAAACAACCAAAAGACATTATTTAAACTAAGGGCCTTATGAAGTAGGCAAAAGCCGTAACCGCGGGGTTAGGCGCAGTTTTTTGGTTTTTTTTCTTGAAGTCAAATGAAGATGAGGACTGTTTTCCACGAGTGTTTACATCACTGAATTTTAAGAACCCGTCCTTGTCAAAGTTTTGTATTTTTTAATCATTCCGCTTCATGTGTCAGGCCCCAAAACTTTCCCAATCTTGACTAAATCAAACTCTTAAGGTCTTTGCTACTGGGACGAAATCGGTTTCTATTAATTCATGTCAAATGAGGAACAAGGTCTGATATGGTGCTCACGCTGGAAGAGAAGTGCTAGCATCCTTCAGCATGTCGATCCATTTGGGAATCTGGCGGATGATAGCAGGCAGGTTCTCGAGACCAGCTATCAGCCTCAGCAGGTCCTGCACGTTGTCCAGTTTAAAGACGAGGTCAAGCATATCTGCCACGTCGTTCAGCCCCTCGTCTAACGTGTACGGCGCGCCTAGTCTTCTCCTCAACGACTCAAAAAGACTGATCTGCAGAGTGGAGGTTACAGTCACAAAATTAAAGTAATAAATACATTTTTCGTTTTTAACAGAGTTTGCTGGAGAGTATCATGAAAAAGTCATTGTCTTTATGCAAACATTATTCCCTCGCCGGAGAAATTTCTAGATGCGGATAGAGTCGTTACAGAAAGGCAAAGTGAGAGACAATGGGAAAGTCAGGATGAGAAAGAAAGAATGTATAAAAGAAGTAGAGGCGAGATCGAGTGTACATTATGTGTCAATAATGATGATGATCAACACTAGAAAAACTGAAGAAAGGTCACATTAATATATAAAAATGAACAGCAGTAACTAAGGAAATAGTACTTAAAAGATAGAATGATATTTGCACAACAGACGTTTTAAAGAACTAGCAGGGTGCACATTTTTCAAATAAATATTCGAAACAATGCAAGATTCAATTTCCCCAGATCTCATCACTTCGAACGAGTACTCCTCTTCCATTTTTCAAGACCTACGTCTACAAAATTCATAGAAAGAGGTCAAAATCGTGACGTCACGTTTGTACACAGATACCACTAAACAGATGGTCCCCGTTCTCTCAGTGGTTGAGGCCTTCACAATGTAAATATATCCATGTACAAGCCTGACGCCTTTCAGTGCATGATGATGTTTGTAGGTCTGTATTTCGGGAACGGTAGAGGACTCTTCATCCAAATCTGGGGGTATATTTTGTATATCTGGAGGTATATTTGTTTACTCAAACATTAGGAAAAACATGCACCCCGTCCTTTGAGAGCGGAGAAAGTGGAGAGAGTTCGTGTTATACGAAGGGGAAGTAAGAATCTTCAACCCACCAGTCTAACGATCTCCCTGACGTCCAGTTGCTGCAGCAACATCCGGGTAATTTCTGAGATGGACGAGTCGTTGATATCACAGAGCGCGCGAGAAACCGCGGTGACGTCAGTGCCAGGCGGAAAGATGAGAAACTTGCTCAGGCGACTAGGGTCACACGCGACACCCTTCAGGTCCGGATCCTGAACTAGCTGTAGAATCTGCATGTAACAATGTCATCGGTTAGAGCAGGCAGGACCCAAACCACCATCATCGTCATCGTCGTTGTCATGACGTCACCTTCATCAGTATTGTTACTGTCATCTTCTACCCCAAGCGATCTGCAAAACCTAGCGAGGACAAAACCTGTCAGTACAAGAATCCTCCCAAGAGATCCGCGGACTCACCGAAGTCAGGTTGACCTGCGACTTGAGAAAGGCATCAGCTGCCTCCCGAGTGAAGCTGTAGTCTTTCACCAGCATCTCCTTTATTTTCTCCGGGTCCCGGAAGTACCCTTGGATGTGAGTTGCATTTTCTGTGGAAATCATTCATCATTGTTAACTTATTTTAGTCGTTATTTTCTTCTTTATTGTATGAATGAAAGCCAGAAAAACTGTATTGAGGTACTAATGAAAAAAAGTCTTTAAGTGCAGACGGTAAGGTCAGAGGTTGTTTGCGTGCTTGACTGTATATCTATATAAGCATTGTTCACAGCGTTCATCAGCTCTGTCTGTGACGAGAACCACCGCGTGACCTGCTCACTGACCTAGTGACATCAGCAGACTGGTATTGAGGAGAGCACTGAGGGCTGAGATGATTTTGGTGCCTTCACTTGCGGCGTCCAGAGCGTCCAGCGTTTCGTTTGAGGCCAGGTATGGCGACATGTGCCCCAACAGGGCGCTCACTCTGAAATTTAGGAAGAAGTGTTCAAGATAGTATACTCAAGCTAAAGAACATGCGAAGACAAGAGATTTAACATGAACATTGCAACTAAAAAATGCAAAATAATCACTCTTCCTACTATACAAATTATACCACCTCTTCTAACTCTTTTTTTTTAATCACCCTCCCTTCTTTTCTCTCTCTCTGTGTGATGTACGCACTCACCTCAACAATAAAACACACCTGTAATCAATCATTCTATAGAAAGTCCCATCGCTCCTATACTTTGTCCAGAACAATATATATACGCTTTCAAATGGTATGAATGCCATCTGTCAGACAAATCATGTGTGACATATCCGGGAAAGGCATGCATACCTGGCGGCAGTCTGTTGGGCCGAGGTGCGTGATTGTTCCGAGTGGCACTTATTGTCCAGGTTGCACACAAAGGTTTGCACGAAGGGAACAAGTCCAGCACTGGGCATGGCGCGCTCCTGGTACACACCTGCACACAGACAAGCCGCAGAATGTAGCAAACAGGTGGTCATGTCCTGCCTCGCTGACTGACACCTGTGATCATTGATGATCGATATCTACATGATGGAGATGATTTCACAATCACACTTGCAGGTGCGCATGCACGAGAACACACACATCCATGAATAGGTACACGGAGAAGCACATACATAGACATGCAGTTATGATGAGGTATGTGCAGACACAGGTTGCCCGTGCGTGCGCGCGCACACACACACACACACGCACACACAAACGCACACACAAACGCGCACACACAACCGCACGCATCCACACTGATTTCTGCTAAATTCTCGTCCTCATGGTAGAATTATCTCCCCCTTCAACTCTTCCCTCCCACCATCAGCAATCATTGGACTCTGAGATAAGCTGTGACAATGTCCATGGAAACCACACGTACAGGTTGTTTTCTCAGCTGGCGGAATGGCCACCCGGATGACGGCAATAATGACGACGATGAGAATTGGCCATACTACCTCCAGCACCAAAAGACCCTGAAACAGACAGAAAACAACTTTATTTTGTCATCAAACGAAATACTAGTCGTATGACTGCATTCAGTCCTCGCCTGTTACACTATACAGAGGTTACACTGTAATGCCCCATATTTGTACATATACGTGTAATCTGATTTTCTTGTTTTATTGTGTCTTTTTTCTCGAAATATTGGGAATTTAGTTTCTTTGTTTCATGGCGTTCGAGGGTTATAGGTAAAAAGCAACACCTTTGCTTACTCTATGACCCTCGTTAATAAAGATTCGTCATATGTCAGCTAACTAACAATGCGATCGGCACTACAAGTGACACTTTAGACAATCCCAGTGAAAACAAACCCTCATGCACATTCTTCAGGATTTTTTGGGTCGCCAGCACTAAGGTATACTTTACCTGCCGTGAAGTAAAGACATCCAAGATGCGCAACGATTGTGTAACCTGATCTATCTCCTAAAACACTCCACTCCCTTTCGGGTGCTCGGAGCCTAACCTTAACCCTGAACTTACTTGGTGAAGGTGAGGGTGTCTGTCGGGTGGGGACATTGATACAAAGGGACTAGAGGGTACAGTCTTTCACAGGGGAGGAGTAGAATTACCAATGAATTTCATGCAGTTGGGAAGACCTGGTGCAAGTTGCGCAACACTTCTAGGCCTTAAAATATATTTTTATAATTGTTCAAAACATAATTAGAGAACTTCAAACACATTTTAATTGTTTTGAATAAGATAAAACTGTTTTAAACCACAATAAAGCTCAGTTATCAATGTTCATTTTGGAGCAGCCATCTTGGAAAAAAGTAAGAAACTTGTAACTTTCAAATATTTTAACAATCGCATCACTGGAGTAAAATACAGCAAAGAGGAGGAGCCAAGTCTTTTGAATATTCAACGCGCGCGCACGCACACACACACACACTCGTTCCGTTTGGCTCATGTAAACCACACATTAACTGTTCTTTGTACTATCTTGAAACTGCTGCACTGTATATTTTTTTTCGAAACTCAAAGCCAGTAATGAAAGACACCGAGCAATACAAAACCAGGGTTCATGACCTGTAATATTATCGCTTTCTGGAAAGGACTGGTGCCCGCCCTGTAAACTTGCTTACCAAAACCGTGACTGAGAGTGAAGTACAGAGGCGAGTGAGTTGTCGAAGCTATAGAAATTGCACAAATGTATAATTTATTATTTATTACATATTTAATCAAGCAAAAGTGAAGCAAATGACAAACATTGGTATGATCCTGGGTTGTAGGGCTGCATAGGTTTTCCTTTTTATTTTGTCTGCAACGAAGCGAACAGGTTTAAAGCAGGTAAATATTCAAGATTTTTATTTAGCTTTATCTTCGGCTTTTATCAGTGTCACAGTTTTATCAGAGACATTTTTGTCAAAACTGACTCATAGTGTTTACATGTTCTTTAAATTTTACGAACCACGACACGGTGTTTCGGGTCATGTGACACTGTAATGAATACAAGGGCAATGTAGGCCGGTTTCCTCATCCTGTTCCTACAGTTACGAGGATTTTTCCCCGCTTGTCGAGGTCGTTTACCTGCCCACACACTTTGACAACCTTCATAAAAATGAACCTGAACAGGGACAGAATGGCGTCCAGCTTATATGAAGAGCTCGCGACTCAACCCCCAAAAACAAATCCCTGAAAATATGGAAAAAAGTCTCTGAAAATATGGCGAAATATTTCTACTGTAGTCCTTTGTAGCTCTCTTCCCCTTCCCTCGTGTATTATCATATCTATCATATCTATATGTACCATCATGTCCCGTTATTTCAGCTATTTTATTGTAGGTTTTGTAGCTATGTATGCTATATTTTTCTTCACCACCCTAATTCCACAGGACGAGTGGCGAATGCAGTACAATCTACTGGCTTTTTCTTGCGGCACCCTACAGTACCCACCCGTCTTACTCGCATACATAATGTTTTCAATTGTGCACCGCTTCTAGCGACTGAAAAAAATAGCCTCAGTCGTGTCCTGAATATTTGCCAGGCTCCCAGTGTCGTTTGTGCTGTGAATGGTAATCAAATACCTCGGGTACGTTGGGTACCCGTCACGACCTAGATACACTGCTTGCACAGCGTTCGTTCGTGCAGCGATGAATTACCATCCAGAATCTGCCGACTATGTTTTCTACGTTTTATTCACGCCGTTAAAAACTATTGCATTGAACTACTTTTTTATAGTCGAGTCCATGTTTAATACTTCGTAAGTTGGACTTTTGTTGCAGACGTTTGGCCTAGCAGCGGCGTAGGAACCAGGAGGTAAGGGGGAGGGGATCTGCCCCCTCAAAAAAATACTGAGGGGACAAGAATGTGAACGTCGTTCACTGTCAGCATGAAGTTTTCCTCCATCCTCCCAAAGCCGAGCATCCTCCTATCCCACTGCCTAGTTCTTTGTCACATACTTCGCTGGACGCCATCAAACGGTCTGAGCCCGCCTTAGTTGAACTAGTCCCAGACTTAAAAACATCCGAGACCAACAAAAGTGCGATGACCTCACATGAGTTCGCGTAATACAGTGTTGTTGTTGTTGTTGTTGTTGTTGTTGTTGTTGTTGTTGCTTTGTCTAAAATGTAGGATTTAGTGTATAGAGGCTCACTTCCTGCGTATGTCCACTGGCACAACCTGACATTCACATCTTTCTTCCCGTATCATCAGTATCTTCCGACCACTATTTAATTTCGATAGATTTTTTTTTTTAGTATCATGTATTGATTTACATATTTTACCATATTGTCACCATTTGTTGTACATATAAGATTGTGATTGTGTAATGATGTCTTATCTGATGTTATGGCTAAACACTCCCCTGGGCTTCTAGCCAATACAATAAAATGAAAAATGAAAATGAAATGTAAAGGAGTATCGTCTTTAGGGCAAGGTGTATTTGTATTTCAGTCAGGGTGGGTTACGTAGCCCTGCTGTCGGTTATTAACACCCACAGTTCCTCGGTTGAGCAGCGAAGGAACGGATGAGTACTGTCCACCGCCTACGTTCTAGTCTATTTCTCCCGTTTAACAACTCGTCCGACAAGTGTTTGCACAAAAGTTGCACTGCCAACTCGACTGGTGGTCGGCTTATTTGTACTCTTCCTTACTTACTCTTCCTTATTGTACTCTTCCAGTTGACAGGTAAATCCCAGGTTAGCAAACACACAGATTTTGTTTTTGTTTTTTAAATATGAAACTGGTTCCAAAAAAGTGACGTCGTCGACAGTAAGAAGAGGGGAGGAGGAGGATGAAGACAAGAAGAACATGATGCCCATTATAGAAGAAAAACAAGAACAAGAGGAAGAACAACAATAAGGAAAAAACCCACAAGAAAATCCTATCTGAAGTAACCGTCACTTTTGCATCATACACAAAAAGCCCATGTGACAATTCTCAAAGTACACAGGCAGAGCTTCTTTGTGTGAGCAGCAGACCGTGCAGTCATAAGTACCATCTACCTGTGAGCCTTTCAATAGTCACAGTAGTCTTCTAGTTGGATGCCTGGCTGGTATGTGCCTTACTTTGACATTAGGCTCAAACGCGGTAGGGTCTGGTTCGTTTCCACCTCCCAGCAAGACACTTTTACTTCCTATGCTTACCTGTCTACACCGTGCTCGGGTTTGCAAGGCGGAGGCAGAAGACTTCTGCAGTCATGTTGTCAGACAAGAATTTGGCATTTCTTTTACCTCTTCTTGCCATCTTAAATCGTGAATTAATCTGAACCCTTTCTATCAGACTAAAGTTAATGTACACTTAATGGCGACCAACCACGAAATGGTTCATGTGTTCATCGGCGATGTAGGTATCGCTTCGTAATTTGCCACAACACATATCTCTCCATTTCTGAATGTTATCTTGTTCATTATTTCCACCAAAATACTTTGTTTCTTTCAGCGCATTTAAAGAGACTCGAGACTTTATTCTTGTTTCCTTTGGCAAAAGCGTTTTGTCAACCATCTTCAGATATTAAAGCATTGAATTTTCCACCGTGAACCTAGTCCCAGATCATAAGGTTAAGAGGTTAGAACGTCTATTCTTTCTAGATGATAAAGAAAACTGGGATCGACAATGATGGCTAATCATCCTGAACCAGGATCAGATTGGGAATAATCACCAGGACAAAGACACGGCATAATCCTTTCTTTTCAGATAGAAAGTTGCAGAAGTCACAAAAGATGTCGATTCCTTGTCCAGTCTACAGACATACAATGGTTCACAATGCCCGAAGACGATCTACAGGACCTATTCACCCATGGGCCACCTTAATACAATAAGAGAGTAGGATTGCAATCATTAAACAAGATGATAATTAATTAATTGACAAGAAAAATCAAGCGGTGAAGCTATTGTGGTTTCAGCTACAAGCCGCATGAACCCTTGGAAGTGGCTTTTCGCAGCCTGTGTCTGGCAGAAATAATGACAGCCAATACTTATGTCTGTGCTTCTTCCTAAACTTTCCGCCAACTTTGTACTGAGTGTTGGTTGAGCTTTGTGTTCATCTTTGTACACGATCAGAATATAGTTTGGCCTCAAAGATTTCATCCCTCCTCAGGATCTGAAGATCATTCCGATAAACGATGCTTAGACTATCCAGTTAAAAAACGTCCATTTCACTCAAAATGTAATAAAATCTGAATATGCTTGCAGACAAAAACTACGAGATTTTAATTATTAAAATGTGAAGCTGCTATTTCTTATTATTTACCTTTTTTTCAAAAAACTTGTTGCGGGGAGTGTTGAATTTTTATGAACAATAGGAAAGAAACCTAAGTCATAAGTGCTTGATCAGTAACTCAGCAAAGACTTGCTTGCTGACCAGAAAATCTCTTTTTCTACAAATACACTTCAAGTTTGTCAAGGAATATCAATTTTAGAAAATTTGCTACTTATATTAAACGGAGTGAACGCCAGGTTGTATAAACAGTATCAGAGTGCCAGACCACGACTGCCGAAGTAAAGAAATAAATGTTATCATTTATTCACAGAAATAATATGTTAATATTATTGACAGATGTGGATAGCTTGAGACAATTGCAATCTGTAGGTTAGAGACTCACCGGATGACTTTTTCGAAATAGGAGGTTCTTCTTCAGCAGCAAGCCCAGCTGCTGAATGAGACCCATGACTGCTTCTCTCCTCCTCTCGCCCCTCCTGTTTTCTGACTGGGTTTAGCAGACGTGAAGCACTACCTGCACAAACAAGAAGACTAGGATAGACAGTGAATAATTGTGTTTTTCATATTTTTTCATATGATTTTTTTCTTTGAATTTGCAGTGCATGTGAAAGGAGGCTTTGTCTGCTTGTGTTTGGTCAAAGGGCCTCACGTTCCTTGTACATCACTTGGCTGCATACACTCACCTGATTTTATAAAATTTTTATGAAGTAAACATCCTTGATCTTCCCAAAGTTTACTCTGTACACAAATGTTAGCATGGTATGTAAGTTTTTATTCTTTAAAGAAATTCTTTCAAAAAACGTATTTTTTTCTTTCGCGGATAATTTGAATGCCACCAAAACAACACTGCGCTGCTGTTAAAAAAAGTGAAGGTCGTCCTCTAACCTTTTCAGGTCGTTGGGAGGGAGATTCACGGGGCCATCTTTACCTGAGAGGGGTGCCTATCTCCTCTCCCTCGCTGGTTTACCTTTCCCAACCCTCTTATGGGGTCAGGTTTTCATTCCCGCCAGCTGGGTGGACTGGAGGACATTTGCTGCGCTACTCGGGTATCGAACCAGCAAACCTCTCAGATCAGATGTCAGCGTTCTAACCACTCCGCTATCCCCTTCCCCTCAATTCCTGTTATCCCTCGCGCCAATGGCACGAACAAGCGCGCACACATAGACAAACACACAGGCTTTTAAGTTACCGAGTAGCTATGTCTGTTGAATTGACAGGTGAGAAATATGTTTGTAGGACAGTCAAAGAAAAAAGAGGTTAGCTAGCTGTTGAAGAGCACGTAAAAAAAGGCTGACACGGATGGATGAACAAACACGGATACATTGCACTCCTAAACAGAATGCTTACAACTGCGCACAATCCTAAGGCCCTGTGACAACACCTCCATCCGAGGTTTGCTTTTGATGTGAGTTTCCGGTTCCGTTTCGAGACAACCAATGGAACTTGAAGAAGTCTCCGTATAAATAAATACAAACATCCCCGTTGAATTATTTTGAACGGACTTTTCTCCTTCCCATCCTAAGCGAAACGGAGGTCCGGCAAGTCTTGCGGGTGTCGTACTCGCCATCTTCATTCAGCGAACAGACGCACAGACGCCGAATGGCAACCTACATGTAATTCTTTTGATAGTGCCACAGCTGGCTTTTGTATGAATATTCTCACCTAAACATTTTATAAAGAAAGGAAAATTGCTGAGCCGTCGATGGTACAGACGACATCATCGGGGTTTGACATCAAAGACAGGTCACGCCCGGAGTCATTAAGCTGAACTCTGACCTCAAGGGGTACAGCACAGTGTACAAGTTTGGTGAAGGTGAAGATTCTTCAGATGCAATATGTCAGATATTTTGCTGTAAACATGTTGCTCATCTCGATGCATCCGGGACCAAAGAGTAACTGCTTGACAGGTTAATATAAAAAGATATTCACGACATGTTTCATGTTGTAAGATACAGAGCTTGTGTAGTTAGAGACATGCACAAATCCATGGTTTGAAATGTTCTACCCTGAATGGGAAAGGTTGAGCAAATAATCTCTAACTGCTGCCACAAAATTTGCGTTGGTATGGCTTAACCACGTGGATGATCATCTAAATGAAAAGTTTATTTATTTGGTGGACATCAATAACAACCTCTATATAAATAAGCACCTAAATGCAAAATTTAGATGTTAGAATGTAGCCTCTCGGTCACCAGACAATCGTCTGTATCTACCAGCAAGAAGGTTGATAAATTACTGAATGTTAGTTTAGAAACATTTTCTGTTTCTATCAGGCCACTCAAAACAATAACGAAAAGTTAGCAGTAACATTGATTGGTAATACTGTAAATGAACAATAAAGTGTGAAAAACAATTTATAAATATTTAGTTTTCAAATTACATAATCGGCAACAGAAGAAAAGGAAAAAGAATGAAACAGGGAGAGAAGGAGACGAAACTGGTCCAGATTTTAATTTTATATCCTACAAAACATTTTGTACACTGAATTGTACAAGATATATAAAACAAGTTTGTGCTAGTGATAAAAATGCTTACTCATAGAAATAACGACAGCCGATGATGCTGAAGACGAAGAGACAATGAAGACATCTAGAATATTTATTGCAAATAAGTTGCTACAAAACTTTAACCGCGTCACTGTTTATCTGTCGTCATCAGTCTCGGCGTCACTGTACTCCTTCCTCTCCTCTAGAGCTAATCACGTGATAATGTCAACAGTTTGTTACATGTTCCCATGTCGAGAGAACATGTCGAAAAGCATTATTTTATCAAATCGCAAAGGGCGTGTCTCCTTCATCTTGAGACCTGAGGGCAGGACTGCACACGATGGCGGCCATCATGCAGCGTACTTAACCCTTACGTAATATTATTAAGTCTGTCCTACGACTAATGACAGTAGATTTCACCGTCGTCCTCATAGTCTTTCTTTGCCAGCAGAACAGTTCCTGGGGATCTGTGCCAGAAGACAGTGGATGTAACGCAATGATGGCATTAAGTGCTTGTGAATTGATAATCGAGAGAGATATCTAGAGTCCCACCTACCACAGTCTCCATTTTCCCAATCTTCTTTCGCTCCAAGAAAAAACAAAACAAACAAACAAAAACAAACAAACAAACAAACAAAACCGATACCCCTTACGGTGTGTTTCTTCAATCATATTCGTCTTCCCCGCTGCTTTCATCACCACTACTATTACTACTACGACTACTATTGGTGTAGTCGGTTACACCTCTCCCATCCTCTGTTTTTAAAAGCTGCATTCTGCTTAAGTTTGTGTGTTTGGCACCGTCAAGCGACTTATCACAAGAGACGAGTCACGTTCTCGGTTTTTATATCTTTATTTTACATTATTAATTTCGCTGTTTGATACTGATTTGCATCTTCCACTTCTTCTGCTCTTTGAACCTAGTCAGTTATCCCCATCTCTCTGTCACCGAACACCACTATGGAATAGTTTTGGTCGATGTTAGACAAGCAAAGGGTGTTTGTAGTTCGCATCTAGGGTAGAGCTATGTCGAACAACAGCTGTTTCATTTTTTTTTTCTCTCGTGCAGTTGGCATCTTTGTAACGTGAGTCCCAGTCACAAAGCTCTCAAATCAATGTTTGTGCCCACCAGCAGCAGCCCTCAGTTCATCAGATGCACACTTCACACCTTCGGGCGACATTTCCAGAAGGTAAGTCAGCACTACCTTCAGCTATTACCTCCCCTACCTTCAACACGCCAGACACGTTTTGTCCTCAGGTTGCGAAACTTTAGTCCCCACCTCCTCAAAAACTTACTTGTAAACAGAATTAATTATTCCTACTATGTGACTGTTTGCTATAAATCACAATGTGCTTTATTTTCCTCTGTGGTCAGAGATTTTCGTACGAATATTTAGCAAGTCTGATGACGTCTCTAAGTATTTCACACTTAAGTAAATTCTTGGATTGAATATATTAAGTTTTATAGGCTGTGTGTGTGTGTACGAGAGAGAGAGAGAGAGCTGTTTTGCTTTGGGTTAGTGTGTGTGTGAGAGAGAGAGAGGGGGCAGACAGTCAGGTTGCGTTTTACTTGTTAGTCTTTTATGGACAAAAATATTTTCACCTGTTGCCTCTTTGTCAGAGAAGTGAAATAAAGCAATGCATTGTTTTTTTATTTAAAAAATACTGTTCTGATCGGTCTTCGATAAACACATTCTTAACCAGCAAAATAAGGATGGAAGATTTGGCAAAGATTTGATGAAGCAATCGCAAAAACACTTTAAAACTTTGCGAAATATTCGTCCATATTGCTGGCTAGGAAAAGATCCTTTAACCATAGTTTTTCCCAGATGTTAGTGTGCGTGTGATTTAACGTGGGGTGACAATGTTAGAGAGAGAGCAAGAGGGGGAGGAGAGAGAGAGTATTTATGTTTACTCTGTGGTGGAAATAAGGTGACGACAAACCTTCAAAACTATGAGCATCTCGTCTGTCATCTCCCAGAGGTATGCAGGGAAATGTTTTTAACCGCCGAGTTTGGAATTTTACATTTCAACAGTGGGTTGGATCAAACAGAAAGTTCAGAACTGCAGCGAGACACAGTATCTCTGTACTTTCGTAATGATGAGGCTTTGGGGCGAGTCAGCAGTAGCTACTAAAAGGTCGGTCCTTCTCACCCCGAGTCCCTCATATCATACCTACCGTGAGGTGGGGTGCATGTGGGATGGGGACAGGTGTGTGGGGGAAAAAAACTTTCTTGCAGACGATAGGTTGAACATACAGATAGACAATTCTATCCAAATAGAGTTAAAAATAGTAAAATTTTAAAAGAATAAAATCAAATTAACAGATACAATTTTCTGAGATCTGGAAATGGCGAAGATGTGTTGTATAAAAATGACAGAATTCGTATGCTTGAAATTTTTTGAGTGTGTTGGGAATAGTTTGAATAGCCTGCAAGTCGAACAGACATCTACCAGACAATTCTCAATCATATTATTCATAGCTTCTAATTTTTCGTCCGAATTATGTAAATGCATACCAATATACAAGCACACACCTGAGAGTTGCACGTTATGTTACCTGCAGGCCTGCTCGGAGAATCGATCACACCCTGCTGCTGTGTCCCTTACTCGATCACCGACCACTTTTTCCTCTCAAGAAGTCAAACAAAATCAATCCACAAAAATCAGAACGCAGCAAGAAAACCACACGACACAGCTTATCCCCATGCCATTTAGTGAACGTCTGCCAAGCACGTCCGATTGCGAAATACCGTGTCGGCCTGTCGGCTTGCCTGGCGAGCCACTCACGGGACGTCTCCACGGTGAGCACGCGGCAGGAAAAGGGAGCAAACGTCCGGTTGTCGAATAAGCTGTTCCCTACTGGCCCTTGGGTCTGTACCGGAACTGACTCCTGCTCGCAAGCATAGTATTTACAGAATAAATGATAGACCTCTCTCCACACTGCACACGCCTTCCCCGGTGACCTCAGGTCGCGGTGCATGCGCTCTCACGAGTTGGCGACAGCGACGACTGTCAAGCATGGTCTAGGTGCGTGCAAGGTTGGCTCGCTTGAATGATGCCATCAGGTTTCATTGCCTTGCAGTGGGTGGGGTGGGGACGGTACGCCCCTTGACCTGCCAGATAATGCACGCACAAACTAAAGCTACATCATTTCCGAGCTAAGAGGGATCAAGAGAATATTTAAAAATTATTATTGGTGAAACGTCAGAACCGGCGATGATGAACACAATTCCGCGAAACTTATCCTCTGCATCTATGTGCGTGCGTGCGTGCGCATCCTTATATTTGTATGGCTGCTGATATTTGGTAGAACTGTTAACAAAACGAAACTTTAGAGTGTAAATTCACTGTAAAGTCCAACTCAGCATGAAACGATGAAATTGCGCAAGAAATATTGCTCGCTGAAAGCTGGACTTTCTCTTCGTGTAGCACCTATCAGCTCTGAAATATTATACTTATTAGAATGAAAGAAAACTTTTCTTTCTTTTCGCATTGGTTTGGTGACTGAAAAAACTTACAAGATTATTTATTCCAGTATATAAAACACATTTTGTTCAATAATTTTCATTTGTTTGCAGTTTTATGTTCTTGAGCGTTGAAACCGTTATGTCAAAGTGTATTACTTATTTTAAACTTTTTTGGCAGGAGCGAAGTGTTGATTACTTTCTTGGAGAAACGAATATAGTTAAGAAGACAATAACGGAGTGCATGTGTGTATGTGGGATGGTAAGGGTGAAGGGTTAATAGGACTCTATAAAACTCATCGCAAGATTCTGTTTCCCTAAATTTTTGAGACTTCCCCCTCTTCCGTTCTCGAACCACAAACTACAAACCTCATCATTCACAGAAATAGTGACAATAGACAACACTGACGTCAGGATTGTACATGGAGATGTTTACGTTGTAAAGGCCTTGACCAATGGGAGAGCTGGGAAAATGTGTTAACGAGGCGTTGTTGTAAGATTAATAGGAATGAAGAACACGCTCGACTGAAATGTCATATTGAAATGAATTAGTAGGCGAAGAGACAGACAGACAGACAGACAGACAGAGTTGAGCCAAAATGCATTTTTAGAAGATGTAAAATGTGTTCGCTGGCTGTCTAGTCGTATAGATAATGTATGCGCGCAGCCTCTTGTATCCCTAGAGGTATACAGTCCGTGTGAAGGAGTGCAATGACGCAGGTGACTCGAGGTTTTTAGAGTGACAAGGGTTTGAGCAACTTGTCAGTCAGTACATGGCAGAGGATAGGTCTAGCCACACCCTCTTCAAGCACACGGCGTCTCTTGTTGCGCATTCACGCTGGTGACCGAGAGTCACGGCAACAGAGGCCGGAGAATGGAGGTGTTGTCGCTGCTGGTGACCGACTCACCTGACATGAAAAGGCGCCAGAGAAAAGGCTACCTACATAGCGCTAAGCTTCGTACTGCCAGCGAAAATATCATTTCACTTCTTTTGGATTCTGGATTAACCACTTCTATTCTAACAATTTCTATCTCGAAGTAATTTTCAGGACATTTTGGTAGGGCATTGTCTTTCCTTTAAGTTTGATAATATAATGCAGCTGTCTGTCCACTTCTGTCTTTCTGTCCATATCAGCCTGTGTCTCTGTTTGTTTTTTCTTTTATGACTAAGATCACAAAAGATTGCCTCATTTGATTGTGCAATCGCTTCTTGTAACTAACAGCTTAGTGGTCACTATGTAAGATGAACAATAAATAGCTTTGTCCAGTTGTTTTGATCCATTGCCTTTGATAGAAAAATTCTTCGAAGTGTTCCTGGATCAAGCCAGGCGATTCCAAGCACAGACAAGTAGAACGATACCAGGTGTCTGTTACATATTGGAAAGAAAGTGAAACTTTCAAAGTCCACAATCTCCACAAACAATCCTGCCTGCGATGACACTTACCCATCATTCCTCACCCGCAACACCCGCAAGTCGAATGCACCCATGAAGTTCTGTGGAGCACACTGTTCTGGTTCTTGGCGGTGTACCCTAAAGTCCATGCGCCGATGCTATGTCTTTTTCTTTGTGGGGAGTGGCTCGTACTTATGTTTCCTGCACAGGTATTTACCTGCAGATATTTACCTGCGAGTCCTGACGACAAACACCTTTCACCGCATGTAGCACAACTGTACTTCATGCTGGACAGTTCTGAATATGGCTTTGTGTTGTCAACCCTGTCACTCAAGCTGTTTCGTCACCGGCTTTCAATCCTGGCTGACAGCTGCAAGCTTCCCTGTCCTGGGGCCACATTCATGAAGCCAGGGTACGTGGTTATCCCGGGGGCAAATATATAGGGCAGCGTCTTGTCTCTGTAGTTATATTAAGCAGCGTCTAGACCCACGGATTCTTTTTTACCCCTGGGACTGTAATTATAAATCAGTGGAAAACATTCACGGAGATAAAATAAGATAAAGCAATATCAGTGGGATCTGGACAGTGGGTCAAAACTACGGAGACAAGACGTTTGTCGTTGATTCTCCCCACTTTACCCTCTGGGCAATGACTTACCCATACTTCACTAATACGGCCTGCTCAGATAGCGAATGCGAGCTTCTCGCGAGATTTTTTAAGGTTCGCCTGTTTCCATTCTTCTTCATTTGAAGTGACCAAGAATGTCTAAAGTTCCAGGAAAAGAAAAAAGAGCTGATATGACCCCTGATGTACCGTTATATATGGGTACATTATGTTTTCTTCCCCTTGTCATCGTTGTATCTATCGATCTATCTATCGAGAGAATTGCTTGAATAAACATGCATACAAAGTTTCTTTATTTTCGATTTCTATTTCTTTATTGAACTAAAGGTAAGTCTACCTCTCAGGTAGCTCTAAATAGGAAACAAAGCAGGAACGCTCTTCTTGCACAAGCAGGCACTGATCCCGGCAGAAGCTTTTTCCCACCAAACCAACCAATCAACCTTTAGATTATTGTTTTCTTATATTTTTATCTGTACGAAAGTTGACTTTATGGAATTTTATTCCATGGTTAAGTCATGATTCTTGCAGAAAATTAAGAGGCAAACAATTGTTCGAGCCAAATAAAAATATTGTTTTTAGGTATTAAACAGGACAATCGGGAAAGTTTTTTTTAAAATTCCCGACAAAACAGTCCCTGCATTAGGCTACGGTTACAGAATTGTTCAAGTTATTTCAGACAAAATAAAGGGCTGATAAAAAGATACAGGTTTGTCTACCCTCACCAAAAAATCAGTATGTCAAAACTAGGATCACCAATGACAACTCAAATCATTAGTAATATATCACATATAGGGCTAGGAGTTTGTTTAAGAAAAATATTAGTTTTTTTAAGAGTATATTGGACTACACGCATACATTAGAAAGCAAAGGATGCCTGCCTCAAGTCTGGGCACACATGACCAGCAAAGGAAGAGCAAAGACGAGCTCACCTGATGCCGTGTGATCCTGACTATGTTTGCCGACTGGTGTGAGACTAGAGCACAGACCTACCTTGGAATGTTGAGGGTCA
This sequence comes from Pomacea canaliculata, assembly GCF_003073045.1. Lineage (NCBI taxonomy): Eukaryota > Metazoa > Mollusca > Gastropoda > Architaenioglossa > Ampullariidae > Pomacea > Pomacea canaliculata. The sequence goes on along the minus strand of NC_037590.1, from coordinate 7,211,000 downwards.
TGCTCTTCGTCAATACGATGTCAAAGTGTGTATACGGGACAGGACAAGTCTCACCTCACGGTCACATGCAAAGGAGCATCGTGCTTGATGAGTTTTATATATTTCGCAATGACCCTCCAGGGCTTCCATACCACCTATCTGATTTGAATAAAAAGAAAGCTCAGCAGGGATTGCAAAACCGTGCATGTCGCCAAGGATTTGTTGTTGGAATATTGAATAGTTTGCCACGTCAACGGGTAATATAAAGACACGCAAACCTGTCTTTATACGCGGTTGGAAATGAGTATATCATCTTGTTTTCTTTTCTCTCCACTCCTTTCATTTTTCTTCGACTCCCCTCCAACCTACTCGAATGGTCGAAAAATGTCAGTGAAAGTATTCCACCTCCACCTTCAGACTTCATGATGCATGAGAGTACAGCAACCATTCGACGCAGGTCACACATCATGTAACATTCCCCTCTCCCATCCCGAGACAAATTTCCACAACAGGATACAAGGTACGTCCGCTACTGCTACTCCTCCAAAATCATTGCAACATCATTCTCTCGACCGAAACCCTCGATGCTCTTAAGGTGTAACTTCCACCTACCCTCTCTAACATTTTCAATATTATCAACATACAATATTGCGACTATGAGATGCCGATCTAAAGAATAGACGATCCGTTTCCTCCAGTCGCACATCTTCTATTATCTGGAAAAAAGTTACAGATATGTTCCTCCTCCTCCCTTTCCCCCAGAGGCTCAGCGAGTGTATTATTTAGTTATTCTTAAACTTACCAAAAGAATGGTTGTTGGTAGCACACGCGAAGTGGAAGATAAGAACCTGAGCAAGAATGTGCGGACATGTGAAACGACTGAGTGGGTGTGAGTGTTGGGTGGAAACCGGGTGTAAGACGAGCCATCAGGGCGGTAGCTGTGAAGCGAACTTAATTTGTTTTCCTTGCGCAACATGGGGAACTCAAGGAGAAGCGTCTTGTTTCCAAGATTATCACACTGTGTCCAGACCCCGCAATTTTTTTGACCACTTGAAGCAATAGTTACAGTGGTGTCTACGGTGCTCTGGACAAATAAAACATGAAGTAGTGTCTGCGGGTCTGAACATCACTTTATAACTTCGGAAACACAAATACTTTTCCACCTTTGGGAAACGTCTTCTCTCGCCTCAAAACTACCTCCCAGAAGTGTCCATTTTCCCTTTGGACTGTTTAGCCTACCCGCTCTACCCGCATAGTGTGGAACAACTGTTTCTGACTTTGTCTTTCCCCTGGCACCCGAGATAATCATCCATATTTTTAAAAGTTTTTTGTCTCAGGAAAAAATTAATTGAAATTAAAATTTTGAAGAAAATGTTGAAATGGACAGTGATGAACGTTCTCTGGAAAATTCTTTCGTCGATACTGTATCGTTGAAATTGTAGAAACTTTGTTGTGTGAACGTAATGTTTAAAGAGAGAGATATGCAAGTCTTCAGAAACTCTGGAGTTTTTAAATGTTGCCATCACTTTTTTTGTGACTCTGTACCCAGTCATTCAGGTTTAAGTGGTTGACACTGTTTAGATATCTGAGAGACTGATATGGACGCAGCGAGCAGAAGATATGACTGACGCTTTAGGGCAAATAGTTAAGAAACCGAAGAAAGAAAAAATAGGAAAGTCAGTTCAGAACAATCGGCGGCATTGTGAAACAGTCATGTGGTTTATAGCAGCTCACACGGTGTGATCAATATAGAGCGAAACAGGTGCATAAGCAGTTGAATATTTTGTTAATCAGTCGGGGGAATGCTTTTAATATTTTTTTTGTCACAGCCTTCGTAAAAAGATTTTTTCTTCGGCAGTCTGCCAGACCAATTTTTGACCACCTGTGCCACTGTCTGTAGTCGCACCGTATGAAGCTAGCTTTACCTTGCTCAACTAGCAGCGGACCTTTCGACATCTTCGTTTCCGAACCCAGGATTTTTTTTCCACGAACTTCTGGCACATACATTGGCACAGAGCAGCAACCTCTAACCCATCCCAATCTCATATGTATTTACTCGAACTTCTCAACTTTAGCCACAGGTGGGTGAGCGCCATGTCGCAACACGAACCCATCGGTGAGATATTTTTAACTTCCATTCCTTGTACCTCTCGTCTTTCACATCACCCTGATATTACGCCATACCTCCTGCACACCACAGCCCTCTTTTAAAAATAAAAGCCATTTCGAAAAAACCCAAACAAAAAACGACACGACACATGATACTGATCACCGATAGCAAGGAGACAGAACTAGAAAATGATAAAACAAGGTGCGATAACTGAATCATGGCAGATAATTCACCATGTGCATGAGTAGTAGTTGACATCAAGATATCCTCACACACGAGCAAGGCACAGGGTGAGGCACCACCCACATGACGACCACTTTCTGTCTACACTTTGCTGCTTTTAAAAACATTTGACATTTGACTCACAGAAACACATTAGCATGTCTAGAAGTCGCTATGCTGAGGATTGCGAAATCGCCTTGACGATGATTATCGATGGTTGATGGATGTAATGTATTATTATTTTCAACTACTGATTATTTATTCCTGGGATTTATAGTTCGGTCAGTCCTGATGAGGAATGAGGATTGTGGAAAGGGTAGAAAACAAGCATAGGGAAATCTGGTCTGCAGATAGAAAAGTTCTTGAGAATATAAAATATTATTTTACAAGAAAAAAGTTTGCTTCTCTTTGCACAAGATCCCTCAAGCCTCAGCGATTTCTTTTTGTCCTCGAAGGTATTATATTGCAATAATCTTCGCCCTCTTTCTACTTTGGAGGGCGAGAAAAGAAAAACGCATATAGGACGTGCAGACGACAGCCCAAAGGGGGGCGAGTTGAGATAGAGGTTGCATGATGGGATAGAACTCACCCATCAAACAAACAACCGTTTGCGAACTGTTTAACGTCTTGTATTTCGCGCTGAGGTCCTCACACTGAGGTACAGGAGCTGGAAAATAGTAAAGTTGGTGTATTTACACTGGAACTGTTTCTCAACGTGTTTTGTTATGTCGAATGAGACTATGCGAGTGTTGGTGCAAGACATGTTATCAAGTGCTAGAGCATCACTAACCCTGATATGCACAGAGGAAAAGTAAACATCCTGAGTAAGCAATAAGCCATGCGTTTGGGCGAGGAAGGGGTAGGGGTCGGGTACTCTGTGAGTCAAATATTTGATTATGGAAAAACTTTAGTTCATACAGTCACGCAAGTTTGTATAATTTTCGTAAAAAGCCTACGATTTAGAAGTGAGGGTGTGTCGTGGCTACAGGGCAGGCAGGAAACTGGTAACTGCCATAGCGACAGTTGCTTGCTGCTACTGGAGTGAGAAGCCATGAGTTCAAATATCGTCTCGGTATGCTCTGTAACACCTGTTCACAGTTCCAGTCGTCGGGGGTTATTTTTTCATATCCCCCTCTATCGTCCCTCCCCTGCAAGTGCGAAATCACCTCAAGGATGAAGTACTTTCCTGATAAACCGACCAGTCATCCGACATTTCCTGTGCGTGTTATGAGACTATATTATAGATAGCAGACACGCTGCTACCGAGCGTTAGGAATACAGTTGACTTAACCATCAGAGATAAAAGTAAACACCTTAAGTAAACAGTAAACCCGTGTGTCGCGGCAGTGGTTTGGGTTTAGGGAGGGCAAGAAATTAGTCAAATATTTGATTTTCCCGAAACTTGCAGCTCAGAGCTTGCTGCGTAGTTGAAACATCTGCTGCTTCCATCACACTTTGGACAGAAAATAAAATCATACCTTCTCCATAATGCAAATTCATGCTAATCTACAGATACTGTTGTACTACATTATCTTTATCTAACAACCACTCAGGCAATGACCAATAATTCTAGACACCCTTACAATTGCACAATGTCTCAGCTGCACTGAAGAATTTTCTGTAATTTGTTCATGCACTGTTTTACTTTACTATTGTAGACTATATTCAAGGTTTGTGTTTAAGCGTTTCTGGTGGCGAAAAGGCCGATGATTTTTAAAGGTGACGCCTATATGGTAAGCTACAAGAAGGTAATTGATGCCTTCATACCACATGGGAACAAAGGCATACTACAATTTAAGATGCCTTTACCCGAGGTACTTGGAGGCCACTAAAATTGTTTACACGATCTCAGAAGAGTCCGGTGTAGAGGCCATAATTAGGAGAGGAGTAGACTATAATTAGGAGGGTATATAAGGCTGTAACTCTGCCTGTGTTGCACATGACCTTTTTCACAATTTTGACATCGCAAACCAGACACTTTGTGTGTGTGGGGTGGTGTTGTTGTTTTTTTTCCCCAAAGCGGAATTATTTTACCTCGGATAAACAGAGGACACGGAATTGAAACACGAGAAATATACAAGGCATACTACGTCTACAGTTTAGCCAAACAATAAAAAGTGTTTACGATTCAGCCAATAAAAAGTGTTTGTTTACCTTAAAGCCATTTTTGATGGAACGTGTGTACAAATATATTATTTGTGGCCGCCGAATGTCAGCAACCTCCTCAGGTTCGTGTGAACATGCAAAGAAGCAAACTTGGTACTCTTGTAACTGTTGTTTGTGGGTGTGTACCTGTTGACAGAAAAGAATGGAGGTCGCTAGTGAATGCCTTATACAGCACCACAAAGAGGACTGAGTATATATAAAAGTATATGCGATTATAAAAGTAGGTGTGTGCGCTCGTACAGTAAACACAAATCCTAAATCCCAAAGCTAACTCCTGCAGTAATCACAGAAGTGCACAGTTCTCGAGGTAACGATCATGGGTAGTTTGTTGGCACAAATACGTTTTGTTGGCCTGAGATTTTCAACTTTTATTTTGCTGAAAAAATACTTTGCTCCCAATCGTTTACCAGCTCCTTACAAGTGTAACGAGCCAGTTTCCACCATTGTGTATAGGATATTGGTTATTGTCATTTCCTGAGTGGTCATTATCTTCTCAACTCTGCTAAGCCTTATTAGCTACAGAGAGACAACTTTTAATATCATATCTTCTTTTTTTTCATCAGTCTCCGTTCTATCAATATTTTGAACTGTTCTTGTGCTGTGAACTTTTGTCACTTAACGACAAGCCATCTTGTTTACCTGAATGAGTCTGAAACAAAAATTCTGCTGTCAGCTGGTGCAAGATGTTAAACATTTAATAATCATACTTAAAACAGACAACTGTACTTTCTCTCGCAAGTAAACAAACTGAAGCCCGGGGAAAAACAACCAGGATATATACGCTTTACGAGTAAATTATGAAGGAAACTCTCACTTGATTTATTGAGTGAGCTCCTCCAACTGTCTTTTTTATTTCCAACTGCAGCTCAATCAGTTGAGTCACGCTTATTTAATACACTAACTGACGAACTCGGCGGGATGTAGACAGTAGTTGCACTTGCTGTGTTCTTCCGCAACAGGTTGAGGTTTACAGTTTATTTTGGCTGTGTTGTGATGTTTCATTCCTCGCATTCTCTTTCTCCCTCTCTAAGGTACCTTATGAGAGGACCCGGATGTCAGTGTTCAGAAGCAAACTGTATCATCGAAATATTTTCATACCATCTCTCGCACCTTACAGTTACCTCTCTCTCTCTCCCCCACTCACTCATCCTCCGTGCTGACTATTTAAGGAATGATGTAGAAACAACGATGTTAGCATTCACGCATGTGCGCCAGTCCCAAACCTTCTAAACAATGATAGTAACATCAATCGCAAACTCTCCCAAGTGTTAGAACTATCAAGAACTGTCAGGATGGGCATCGCTCAGTGCACTCGCCGACCAGATCGTTGTTCTGGAAAGATGTGTCTTTCTACAAATAGAGCAGTTTCTAAAATATTTTACAGTTTTTTTATCTATAGATATCTTTAAAAACATTATTTGGATCCACTGCACAAAAATTCCCTGCATTTTTTAATTTTTCCCACCTTTACATTTAATTTTCTTGATGTTTACAAATTTGCGGTTTGTATATCTATATTATATACATATCTATTAACGGAGGTTAGGTTCTCATGAAAAGATAATTCACAACCGTGCACTGTATTGCAGACACGCCGATGGGTTGACTGGAATATGCACGGTACTGAGCGTCGGTCTCACTGTACACTGTGTCTTAGTCATCCCCGGTATCTTGGCGACAAGTAGGTCACAAAATGCTCTGTCAACACCAGCCCTTGACAAACATTCACAACCAAGGAGGCCGATCACCATCTAAACATGAATCAAGTGACTGTTGCGAAACTACAGTAAACAAATTACTGAAGTGGGTATTCCGCCAAATCCGGAGAAATGGTATCTTTCACTGAGTTGTACCCTAGTCATTAGAAAAAAAACCGCCAAGACTTTAAAAGAAAAGACCCAGGAATACGAGGAGTACAATTGTCTTTTCTTTTTTTTTTTTTTTTTGAGAAAAAGATAGATTTTTTTTGCTTGGTAGTTATTGTAAAGTGTTCCTCCAAAGTTAAAGGTTTAGTATTGCGTGTGTGTGTGGTTCTTCGCTTTATGGAAGATGGCAGCGAACAAGCTCGAGGAGTAGCCGCCTAAGTAGTAAGTATCCAAGTAAATCCATAAATAAGCAGATAAACTCTAAACTTGGAATAGTGAATGCTTTGAAAGGAAGTAACCAAAACTGTGCTTGAGCTCTTTGATTCAGGGAGAGGTTAGGTCGGGTTGCGCATGTCACATCTTTCAGCACAGGGCATCTGGCAGATGACAGGTCAGCGGCACAAACACACATTTTTTTCAGAGCAGGTGTCTAATGTACCTTCATACAACATGTACGCACTCAGCACACAAACAAGGCGAAGGAAACCGGAGTAACTTTATAAAACCACTGACGGTCAGCCCTGTAAACAGGTGTCACTTCCAGAGAGAGATGTAGTGGAGCCGAGATACGAACCCACGGCACTCAATTCTCACTGTTGTGGTGCCATTGCCCTCAGCTGCCCCTGTAAACTGGATAAGCAGTGACTAACAGCATAAGAAGCAAATCATAATAACGAGGAGTGTTAATGAGATATACCATAAACACAATTCAGCAAATCTCGGTTTTCGTTTTTCCCTCCGTGGGTTTTGTGTGTATCTCATAAATCTTTGATATTTTGTTATGGATTGTGATCGTTACCTTTATTTACTATCCCCCTCAACACACACACACAAACAAACTAGTGTGAATCGGCTTTTGGTACAGCATGGTTGAGATTTTATTCTTATTTTCAAACTAAACATTATACTGCAAGAGTATGCATTCATCCTGCATATGCTCTATCATCCTCACTCCTAATTCTATTTACACGATACATACATCAATGACTTAGAACTGCATCAGAAGTAAACATACCAAATAAACTGTAAATGACGCTGGTTATCGTGTACCTGAAGTAGAAATGATCGCGGAGTGGCTACAACCACCAATAACAAAATTCTCAGGAGACATCACCAAAACTGATTTTAGATGGAATGAAAAACTTCCCTACTGTGTTGTTTTCCAGGAAAACAACACCGCAAAAATGGAAAGCCAGTGGTAGCTTACGTATAAATGGAAGGCTCTTCAGTTGAAACAAGTCTAATAAGCTTTCCAAGAGTCGTCACAATAACATGAAAATGCGTATACGACTAGCTGCGCTTTGCTTTTCTACGGATGCCACCTATTTTCAAAAAGGATAACGTTACACACAGTTTTATTCCCATGAAAATGTGTGCTTATAATACATCCAAATATTTCTTCGTTAAAAATGATCAAACTTTACTAATAAAAGTTCCTTCTATATAAATCAGTCTAAACATCGTCAATAATCGGTAATAAATTGATGAAAAATGTAAAGTATATGTAATTGTCGAAGTTTAACAGTTCTTTAAAGTTTCCTCAAAATATCGCCAAGCTTTAAAAATACTTTACCAGAAGACGCAAGTCGTTTCCTGGGTATTAACTAGTTACCTAACCACTAAAACTGATTATCTATTCGTGTTTCTCAGTAAAGCGATTTTCGTGTGAATTTATTGGCCGATGATGTACCATCTGAATATGAGATGTTTATAACTTTGTGTCACTGGCTGCCATTTTCTTGGATAACCCACAGATAAGCAAGAGCCTAAGCGAAGAAATTTAATCACCCCACTTTGGCGAAAAGTCCCCTAGCTTGATTTTGCGAACGTGCCAGCCTCGCTGACCTCTCAACACTTAATAGGCGGCTACACATCCATCAGCTCTTGGGTCCGACCCCGCCCAGTAGACAGCAGCGTCTGAACACACGTCAGCACCTCCTGACGGCTTGGCCCACCAGGCCCCGCGCGTGATCACCTGGCCCCTTCCCATGATGCTGCGCTTGTACCCGGAAGCGATGGAAACAGGATGACCCATGGTCCTCAACATTTGAACGTCATCATCTGCGATGCCCTCTTCCAGCAGCACCTTGCTATTGATGCTGCCGACATGAACGCCATCGTCCCTACCAACATTTGAAAGCAGGGTGTACGCACAAATAAACAAGCGACAAAATAAACTCTCTTTCAAAGCTCAACCGAGTCAAATTTAAAGCGCAAACGTGCTGCAGTCTTAACAGAAGATAACGCGGTCGTTGTTACAAAAAGCTTTCGCTTTGTAGGTTTTTTTTATTTATTTATTTATTTTTTAGAAAAGCATGTATAGAATGGCCTAAATCATAAGGCTTCGGCTATATCCTAAATGCAGCTTCGAGTATATTCTCTTCAAATAATCTCTTCTTGAGCTTACTCCTAACAACATTTCACACACCGCTTGTCCATCTTCGTGTACTGGCTACTTCCCTACTCGTTTTCCTCTGCAGAATCACAACTTCGAGGTTTGGTACCGAATTCCTTTTGTGTTTTCTATATTGTCTTTTATTAGTCATACAAGCGTGAGTATGCGCAATATTGATAACGCGTTTTACTATCATTATTTCCACATTAGACGTTGTCCAATCATAAGTCTCCATTTCTTACATCGTTGAAAATGAAGAAATGAAGACGACTGCTATCAAAAATTCAGGTGAGATTGTGATGTTCAAAGGATGTAACTCGCAAATGGTTTTCAATCAGATTTTTAAAAAAAGGACCTGACAATTATTTAGAGCAACTCACAATGATTTTGCAGACCAATTATTTGTTAAGCTAACTCGTCAGAATCAGTAGTAAAATAGTCATGTTCTCCTACAGCCTGACTCATATGTGCCTTCATCGATTTAACAATTGGGTAAATTGTCAAATTTGAGTGGTTAAGCAGTTGGTAATGAAATAACTCCTGACTCATAAGCCAAAGTTACTTAATCGAACAACAGAGCGGAGATTCTCAACAAAAGGGTTATATATATATAAATCAAGCAGGCATATGCAGAAAACCGATTTTACACCCTCTGATTAAAGGATACTGCTCAAGAAAACAGTAGACAAGAAAAGTATTTTGAATTGGAAAATGACAAAGCGCACTATGCCAACTACAATTTTTCGTATATTTATCTCAGAATTTTAATTCAATAAAAACGCTATTTACTAAACTGTTGTGACATCCTGTTTTTCTAATTTATTTACAAGAGCTAAAACAAGTCTGCCTTTGATTCTGAGAGAATAATAAATCATCAACTGGATAAAAGGTCCAGAGACCAGAAGCAAGTCGTTTTGGGCACCATATGCGGAAAACACATTTATTCAGCTCTGTATGCTAACCTGCTGGGGAAGCATGCTCATTTAATACAAACCCACGCAGCTCGGTTAGAAAAAAAGAGATTAAGGACTGATGCTGCACAATTAATTAGCAAGTGCTTCAAGGGTTTGCTATCGATCAAAACCAACCTGTCAACATCTTCCAAGCAGATTCTAGGCTGGTCCAGTGCTTGTTGTGGGTTCATGCCGAATTCCACCTGATTCAGCAAGACCTGGAAGAAAGGGTGTCACATTACTGTTAATGGTGCTATCAATAATAGATTTTTAATAAATAAATAAAAACGTTCCTTAAACGAACACTAAAACTAATAAAAGCGATTACGAAATACGTTGTTGTTATAATAACCCTTCCTTTCCCCTTAATAAAGGTGGCCTCAGAGCGCTTTAAAAACAAAAACAAAAACAAAACAAATCAAAACAAAACACACACATAGATGACAATAACAATAATGTGCCACGAGCACGTTGTTGTCCAGTTCTGGAACCAAGGAAGTGACAGACTCATAAAGCAAGAGAGAAGATAAACACCTCTCATCGGGAGAACAGTCGGCATCGGGTACACAAACAGATCCCAAATCTGAGCATGTAGCGGAAAATGCAACGACAAAGCACACAAAAGAAGATAAAAAAATGTGAATAATGCATGGTCAGAAACAAAGAGTTATCACAGCAGAGAAATGGTGACAAGTCACCCTAGCAAGCTGAAAACTTCAGACAAGATATGGCCTTCAGTAGGACGAACAATATATACTGTTGTCAGTAGGCTGCAGATCCCGATTGTGAAGATGTGCTTTACAGGTGGAAATTACTTGCCCAGGCATAGAGGAATATGACGAGAGCGAAAAGCAGAGAGCAGCAGAAGACACTAGATCGGCACAGATCCAGAGACAAGTCCTTTCAGACCTACACGACTAAGGGACACCACTCTCATAAAGTTTTGTACTGAGTTACATTTCCTTGAGTATTACAGTTCTGGTAATTAAGACACATTTACTTACAAGCAAACTCCCCTAAACTAATTCGAACAAGAATTACACAAAACTTCCAAGCCTAGAGTCATGAAATGTATGAATGCCCTTACCTGTACATGGCCTTGAGGCTGCATAAAGCCGCCCATTACGCCGAAGACACTCAGCAACTCACCTGAACACAAGCATATCCTGAATGGTCAACTTCCTTACAACTTTTCTTTATGGTATCAAAATTCTAAAACGAGGAATGAAATTATTGCTTCACACATGACTACAACTCACAGGTTAAAATGAAGTGTGAAGAACACTAAAATAGAACAGCAGGTGCATGTACCTCTATCATAAAACAGCACAAGAAGACTTTCACTAAGCAAACATTTCATCCGAGCGAGACAACAAAGCATCTTCACGCGATTTTTTGTGGGGACAGCCAGAGCAAGAAAACTCCGTGTGACAATGATAAAAGATTACTCTTCTCAACAATCCCGTCTATATTGATGCGTAATATTAAGTCTTCTTATCTTAGAAAAAATAAAGACTGGAAATATATTTGCAGTGGTAGTCTCTCGAATTTTTGTATCTGCTCCAGGATTAGTGCACTTGACTGTCGACATAATGATCCTAGGTTCGAGGCCTGCCATGGCTGAAAAGCTCTACCTTTTATGCACGCCAAAGACGATGGGACGGAGATATAAAAGAAAGAAGGGAGGAAACGAAAGACAGAAGATAAGCAGCACGGAGGCATTCAGTGACATTCACTGCAACTATGGCGACAATCAAATCTTCCTTCGCAGCCTGTGAGCACACACAAAATGTACCTGTTGTGTCGCTGGTGACTAGGGATGGGATGATAGTATGGTATGGTCGTTTGTTGGGGGCCATGACGTTGGGATGGGCGGGATCCAGCGAGAATCCACAGCCTCGATTCTGCCGAGGAACAGGACACACACACACACCACACAGGCACACGCATCCGCACGGTCCAGTGTCTCGTTTTAACTTCACCCCAGCACTGAGCAACGTTTTCTAACTGGTGCGAGGACCGGAAAGCTCCGAGAGACTGATAATGCTTACAACTGACCAGAGAGCTGTGTAAAGTTGTTAGCAGGAACTGTTAAAATGACAACTTTAAATTGCTGTCCAGGTCCTTGACTATGGATACCGATTAATGTTGGTAACTCAATGAATGATGATGATGATGATGATGATGATGATGCGCTTCGCTGTACCTGTAATGTGAAGCCACAACCTTCAGGCACAATGGCTGTGCCGAAGCCCATATAGTTGCTGTTGATGAAGGAGCAGGCGTTGCCATCGGCGTCGGCAGTGCAGAAGTAGACGGTGTCGCTGGAGGTGAAAGGAGACCCTTTCAGCACATCGGCGGTGGCCCTGCCGCCATAAATTTTACACGCCTGACAGATTGCGCAAGAAAAATAACGGAATAACAGTATTATGATGATCCTCCGTTTTCTCAAACACGAAACATTGTCCACGGGGAACCCGGACGTAGGCGACGGTTAACTCATTCTATCCAGTGACTACGGGCCGAAAAGCCCGCGACCGGTAGTTTTTAATATTTAGAACTATCAACCTACAATTAACAACGCTTTAAAGAGCTTTTTTTTTTTAACATTTGCGTGGTGTTCTCACTGTGACACGGATACCGAGTGCTTTTGCTTTGATCAGCTGGAAAACAAGATGAAAGAAACCCCACCTGAATATCGTTTTCTCTTCAGTACTAATGGTCCTGGGAACGACTTCCGGCATAAAAATAAATAACCATACAAAGCAAAATGTCTTAACTGTCAGAAGAAGCTACCTGCTCGATAAAATTACTTCATTACCCATTTGTGGTGAATGGAAAAATGCTTTTTCAGATTCACAAAACTGTGCTTTACAAAATCTCGTGCTTGCCGCGTCCTGTAGGCTACCAAGAGGTGAATGAGGAGGATGTGGCAAAATAATAACAAGGTTTAGATAACTGACGCTTTATTGCGTGTGTCATCGGCGCTGCAACTTCGTTGCCAACATTTGCTCCACTGCCACCAAACCAAACGAGTAAATGAAAAATCTTTTTTAAAGAGAGTATTATATCTTGAGGGAGTCTAAGAGACCTGCCTGCCATCAATCATACACAGCGCAGTTATTGACCTTTGGCTTATGACAGCGCTGCTCACCTGTCAGGGTCGATCAGATCTCTCCTCCTGGCAGCGTAGTCCTTGCTCAGCAGCTCTTGGACAGGAACGGTCACGTGACTGGGGTCAGCGTTGTACCACATGGTATCAGCAAAACTAAGGCGAAGGGCCTCGATGACGAGGTGAAGGTACTCGGCGCTATTGGGTCTCAGAGCTGACAAAGTTATTAACAAGACTTCTTGTTAATGTCAAAGTCTGTGGTTGTTATTGTCAAGGGTTCTTATTATTGAGGTTGGTTTCTGCCGAGATTCGTTAATGTCATTTGTTATTATTGTCAATTTGTGTCACTGCCAAGGTTTGTTATTGTCAAGGTTTGTCACTACAGAGGCTTGTTATTGTAAAGAGTTTTTATTGTCAAGGATTCTTATTATTATCAAGGCGCGTTTCTGTTATTGTCAAAGTTTTTTAGTGCTAGCCAACGGGCCGACAGCAGCTGCAGGTTATTTTGATAACCCGTATGTGCTTGAGTACTTGCTGTTGTATGAACATTCTAATAGCTGTCCTGTCCTTATTTATTATTAGAGTGAAACATTTGTGCATGCTTTCAATACATTGTTCCTTTCTAGTAGATAATGGGAACAAGAACCGACTTCAGATTAGCTATATATCCGCTAGGAGTTTCTCCCTTCAAACAACACATCATTTATGTACTCGTCATAAAAAAAAATCGTCACGGCTTCATATCAGACAATGTATAGCATTTGTGTCGTTCACCCTGCAAGTCAAAGCCCTCAAGGATGTTTAGGGCCATGAGGGCCGTCAGCCCTTGCCCGCTTGGTGGCATCTCCCACACGCGCACGCCGCGGTAGCTGGTGCTGATGGGGTCGTCGAACGTCGTCTGGTGCGCCTGCAGGTCCTCTACAGTAATCAACCCACCGTGCTGCTGCACTGCCTGGCTCAATGCACGCGCTACACGGCCGCAGTAGAAGCCAGGTTTACCCTGGGAAGCCAGCTCCTGTAGAAACGACAAACCCCGTCTGTTGATGGGAGGAAAGCTGGGAAAAGGTCTCACTTTCTGCTTTAACTGTAATCTCACTTCACAAACCAAGCAGCCGACTGGCATCCCCATGATCTAACATTAAGCCCTCTGTTTTCTCTCAAGACACAAGATACCTACACAACGCATGGAGCCAATTACAGAACGAATGCAATCGTTCTGACTAGTAATTTTGGATAAGATCTATAAGTTCTGGCTCATCGTTAATTATCCAAACTTTCACGCCAGTCACATACAACGTGTAAGAACACTTTCGAATTATTGTTTTCGGCAAGGGTAGTCATCACCTTAAAAGTGTTCGCCAAGAAGGGCATGCGCATGACCTCGCCATGGCGTGGTGCTCTGCCGTTCAGGAGCATGTCCCGCCCGTGTTGATTGCTGGGTGCCTGGAATAAACTCTCACCTGTGGACAGACGACAGGTTCTCTGCAAAGAGGTTCACTGTCTCACAGGCTACACGCAGATCTCGCGTTACTTGCCGAGGCGTGTATCAAGAATAAAGATGCTAAACATCTGTTGACTACTGACTGTTAGCTCGTCTTCAGCTTTAACATATCCTTATGTTATGAAGAGCTGATTAATCCAGTTTGCTGAGATTTGCTACTCTTCTTTTGTGATTTTTAAAAAAACTTTTACCGAAAACCTGATTTCTTTATACCCATTTCCCTCTTTTGATTATGATGCTACGCAACGTACTCGATTTCCAGAAGTGAGCTGCGACTTCTTGCACCGGAAATCCTTCTTCCGCCAGGCTGATGGCTGGTTGTAGAATCTCTTGCAAGCTCAGCTTGCAAAAAGATACGTATATCTATACTTTAAAATGTACAGTGTCGCAACCGTTTCTCATGCGTTTATGTTTTAGACAACTAACATTTGTCACAAACCGTTTTTTTCGAGGCCATAATAATTGCCCACCCTTATCCCCAACCCCTGCAAGAATCATTAAATAAAGAAACGTTGCGCATATACCTTGCCGCTGCCAAAGTTCTCAACTGTGTCGACCCAGGCTGCAGCAGCCCCAGGCACGGTGACAGTCAGACCGTGACGTTTGGAAAACAAGCAGTCCTTGGTGAAGCCAAGCCCTGCCAGGCACGACAATGTCGCCTGGGAACTGGCTCGACCGCTGAAGGAAAGCATGACAAAATCAAGTCATCACCTGGGTGTCTTGCGAAATAGAGCAGTTTTAAGTAAACTAAAGAAAAGCCGGGGGTAGTGAGATGTGTAGTTATGAAGAAGAGAAAAGGTTACCCAAGCGTAGCCACAGACGGGAAATGTTGTGGAGTCGTATAACTGGAAACAAGCCCTGATCTGAGAGGTCAGCTGACAACCTAGTCCTCGTCTTTCGTACAGTTGTTGTTGTCGATTTTGGAAGAGAAAGTGATTCCACCTCGGGGTGATTTCGCACTGTGGGGGATGGGGATCGTGGTGGAATGTAGGAGGTGGGCAAGGCAGGCAGGTTTTCTAGTATAATTTTCGTTTCTACTTTCGACTACAGCTGTAGTCACATAAGGTCTTACTATGGTTGAAAGTATACAAAAGATGTAAAACAAGCTCCCTGAGGTTCTGTTTACCTGCCATTCAGCCCTTTGACTGAGCCAGACTGCGCGTCGTAGAAGAGGCAGAAGGCGTCGCCACCGATGCCGGTTGAACACGGCTCTGTCACATTCAGTGCTGCTGCCACAGCCACTGCTGCGTCTGCAGCATTGCCGCCGCGCAGCAAAATGTCTGAAAATTCATGCAGAGCAGCTCGTTTGGTAAGTCGATATGGTTCGCTTTCAGGCCGATTAATTTTTTAAATCTTTCTGCCGAAACAGTTATATGAATATGTTTTGAACTTTCATCACTACTTACATGCTTGAAGATCGACAGTGCCTCGTGGATCCTCGATAGGATCTTATCTGGAGATGACAGACGTTAAGAGACATTGTGTATGTGTGAGAGGGTATAGGTGTGCGTGTTATATGGGTGTGTATGTTTATATTTATATAATGGTGTGTTCACGTGTATAAATTATTTTGTGAGAAAAAAAATTCTGGCCTGCATTATGCCTGGTACAGACAATAAAGATTGATAGCACTGTTTCAACAACCGTTAATAATTTTCAGTGTTTTATCATAAAATGAAGAAATGTTTTTAAAAAGCAAATCAAGATGCAGGAAATACAAACAGAAAAAAGGACGAACATAATCACTCAATATGTATATTACTGTCGGTATTCTTACAGCAGTTTCCTGAGAAAGCTATATGTTAACTTACACACTTTGCATACGTTAACCACTACACTATTTTTGTTGTGATTCATCTTTTTTTATATTGTTATAAAAGCAAGCATTTCATGTTAACAAATCATCCAACGAACCTTTAAAAAACAAAATGGTTGATTCGATCCCTGATTTTTTTATTTTACCCCATTCAGTTGTACTACTACCTACTAGGTCAATCCAAGGTAGATAAGTAAGCATTTCACAAACTTGCATTGAAGACTAGCCTCCCTTAGTCTATCCGCCTTACCCAGTCCAATTTGGCTGGCGAGGGCTGGCTCGAGGCCACGCAGCCGTGTCGGCAGACCACAACAGGTCGTCGAGAGTTGAAGTCCATTATACAAACGCAAAACTTAACCAAATGCCAGACCTTGTTTCGTCCTTGCTGTCTGTAATTTGTAAAAACCCACAATGAACACGTATCCGAAAAAAAAAAATGTATGATCCAAATTAAATGTTGCATTTCTTCGCAACTGATTTAAATAAGAACTCAACCGTGTTTGTAAAATATGCTCCTCGCATTTCACTTATCAAAAAATATTATGTAAAGCGAGCAGAAAAACCAAATAATTAAAAAAAAATAAGCACTTTGAACGTGAGTTTCTGTAAAGTATGTGAATCAGCAAAGCGTTTGAAGTCTGACCTATATACTGCTAGTGGGGAAGAAAATGGCAGCTTAAAAAAAAAAACATATGCTTCTTGAACATCGTTACTGTTGTATGTCTATGATCGAGCTTGATCACGAACTTGTATTACACATATTATTTATATATACAGTAACTTTCGGCCTATTGAGTGCACGTGTATATATATCAACCGCATCTACTAAATTTTTTTTTAATATCTACTTTTTTCATAAATAAGCTCCACTGTTTATAAGCTGCAAATAAAACTTAAAAGTTGCATCGAAAACACCCTAGCATCACAGAATACCGAAAACATTCAGGTTCCATAACAGGTATATGAGACATATGTTCTACACCAGAGGACCTGTATATTGTTGGCATTCTGCGCTGCTAGGGTGCATTTCGTTTTGGACGTGTGTGCTTCAGCAACTGGTGTGAATCATCCTTCGACTGTATGCGGCTTTGACTTTAAAATGCCAGTAGTTGACACTTTCAGATAGAGCTCATCGAAAAATTAAATGCAGTCGGAAAAATCTGCGAACAAGCTGCAGGGTTTAAAACCGGGGGACAAGTCGCAGCTTATTGACCTTTTCGTAATGAGGTGCGCGAAAAGATATGCGCAGACGAAAGTATGGACCGCTACTTCCTGTTCAAGTATTTCGAAGAT